>NW_028288931.1:3961499-4122090 GCF_059628265.1 Tinamus guttatus
ATGGGAACAAAACTAGTTTTTTATCAGAACTGAGTTAGAAGCACCTGCATTTATCTGTTGATTTATTCTGATTTGCTTTTGTCTTTTATAAATAAGTATCAGAATGCGATTGCTTTCTTCTCAAAACCTGTAATAAAAATAAACCATTTTAATTAAACTCCAACTGCTTGTTGATTATGAAGGGGAAAGCATTTCCTTTTTAAAAGCTCTAGATAGATTTGGAAAACACTTTAAAATAATGTTTTTAAAAATCAGTGTGTCAGCTTCCCTCTCCTGTAAGCCCAGTGGAAACTGCTGACTGATTTCCAAACATACCCAGCCCTCCTTTGGCTGTCACAAGCAGAATGCTGCTGGGAGCAGAACTGCTTGCACATAAGCCCAGTAGGTCCTTGTTGCACAGCTTGGATTGCTCTTACCTCTTGTGCTTGTCTGGAAACATTAACCTAGTAATTCTTCATTTTGCAGCATCAACTACCAATGCCAGTCCAGTCTCTACATCCTCAACTGTTGTCAATATTTCCACGTCAGCAGTAGCCAGCATCTCACAGGTAAAACTCCTTGATTATATTTACATACATCTAATTTGCCTTTGCAAACACATTATTTAAAACTAACAAGAGAAGACAAAATGTTTGACCTACTTTAAATGGAGCAAAAATGGGCACTAAATTTATAGGGCTCACTGTGTAAATCAGTCAGCAAAATTACTCATGCCTTTCTTGTTGACTGTGCTGCTCTTCTTTATGGTCTTCAAACCAAACTCACTTCAGCTCTTCACCACTGATTCCTTTTCTGTGGATTGAGTTGGTGGATCTTAAAATGTTGAGATTTCTGCATAAAGAAGAAACATTTATGAAACATTTATTTCTTCATAACAATTATTAGAATCTATTTACAAGAAGGATTGTAGGTAGAAGTCTTGTCAATGCCCTTGTTCTCCATCAGCAATAAAATAAAAAAAAACAGATAATATGCGAAGAAAAGAAGTGGAGGAGATGCCTTCTGGTGGTGTTAGAATGAAGCAAAATTAAAAGCCCTGTGACTAATTAAAAGCCCTGTGACTATCAGACAGGCCCTTTTCTTCCTTACTCCATGATGTGTTTTGGATAATCCAGGACTCTCTGTTCTTGCCCCTCAGGGGTTAACTGCCATTCTGGATATATAGAATTACAAAGGATTGCTTCAAAGTGACAGCTTTGTAGAGAGAGTGTAGGCAGAGCTGCAGAAAAGGTAATGGATGGAGCAAAATCCCAGTGTATTTATGCTGTTGCTCTTTAAGGTTCTTTTAGGAACATAAAGCTTGTTTAGAGCTATAAAGAAAGCAGCTTTCCTGAATTCTACTGCAGACTGAGATACCTGGTGCATGTTCACAGATCAGGAGCTCACAGTGCGGCAGGAGGGCGTCATGTAGCACTGCAGGTTGCCTGCTTTCTTTGTAGTCAGTAGCAGATATGAAGATCTTCAAGCACAGCTGGAATTCAGGTGCCCTGACTGATCTCACTGATCTTCTAAATAAATAAACAGTCTTCATAAATGGAAAACTTTAAACACAGCATGCAAAATAAGTGCTTTCTGAAGTAATTATATAAGTAGAGGCTGTTTATTCTCTATCCATAGCCTAGATTGTACTCCAAGCCAGTGCTGCTCTCTTATCACTGTCAGTATATGTGGTATGAGAAACTAAAACACAAAACAAAGCTGTGCATTTCTGAAGAGAGCAACAGCAGACTCGGAGTGGACTCGTGTGCCCTAGTGCGCGCAAGCGATGCCTTGGCATCCACTCACTGCTTCCCTCTTACTTTCGTGGCAGCATATAGGAAAATAATTCAAATTAGGAATTAATTTGAAGGAACTGGACATAGAGGAAAAACCTTGTGATTCCTGACCTGCTACAGAGGCCGTTGGGAAGGCAATGTGACAGCCTCCTGCTGAAAGCAGTTAAATAGTTGCTGTATGTGCCTGTGTAACATCAGCTCTCCTGTGCTTGCATGTGCGGGTGGAAATAGTATAAAGTCAGTCTGTTTTTACTGGGTTTGACAGGGTATCAAAGACATCCTAATGTAAAACATTTTGAGAAAGAAGTACGCCATCGTAACTGGTCTTTCCTCCCAACAGGAGTATCCTACGTACACAATCCTTGGCCAAAGTCAGTACCAGCCATGTTACCCAAGCTCCGGCTTTGGAGTTGTAACACCAGCAGACAGCAACACCGACAGCGCGGCGTTGGCGACAGCCACGTATCCGACGGAGAAACCCGGCGCCCTGGCGCCCGCGCGGCCGCTGCAGAGCCATCCCTCGGGTAACGGCCGTGGTCGAGCAGGGGGCTGCAAACGCGCGGCGAAAACTCTGCAGAAACGTAATGGGGCCTTGGCCTGCTGGCCTGGGGGTGCCACTTGCTTCCTGCTGGCAAAGCCGTCACACTGACATTCAGGGACTTACCACAGGGCAGCCAAGTGTATTCATTGGAAGTCGTACAGTACCGTGATTTGGAAGACATGGGCCGTAGGATATATATATGCTCCCCAAACACCTGGTACCTGTTGGAAGTTTTCAGTTCTGTTGTTTCAGGAGTTTTGAGGAATAATAATGGGTACAATTAGATTTCAAAAATGATCTGCTCTTTGGTTTTGGAAGTGGTATCTGCATATCCTTTTTTTGCCACAAATGATTATGTCCTACAGCCACTCCAAAACAGTGTCTTCTATGTCTAAACTCACCTATTCCCTTGTGATGGGTGCGTGAGTATTTAGTGTGTGCTGTAGGTTCTTGGTTTTTCTTGGCTGCCCAGATTGACCCCATAACTGGATAGTTATATGTGCATATTGCTCTCCTCTCAGCTTATCCTGGTGTTGTTATTTTCTTAATTCCTTTAATTCCTACGGTATTTTCTGGGTTTGGAGTCCATGCGGTCTGTGGTGAGCAGCTTCCTCTGAATATGGGCCATCTTTGCTGCTTTCAAGGCTTGTCTCTGAAAGCTGGACTTTATCTGCACACTGCTTGTTAGAGGCAGATCCCTCTTGTCTGTCCTGCTCTGCAAATACCTGATATTGCCTTCGTGACATCCACGTTTGTCAGCACGTGACAGAGTTTGAGTGCATTGAGCCCTCTGCACAGAAAAGGAGAGTTCCAGCTGCAGAATTGCCTTTTGGGAAAGCTACTGGTCTCAGAACAAGGTGCCTGCAGATGCCGGGTTTTACCCCTAGTAATAATTAACATTTATTAATGTTAATTAACTAGGGCCATATTCCTAGCATTGGAGCTCTTCTACATGAAGAATTGTCAGACACCAAGGGCTTTCCCTGGCACTTCGGAGAGTGCTGCCTGGACAGAAGTACTGGGCAGGCCACCAGCTCCAACTGGGCTTTTCCTTCTTGGCTGGTAGAGTTTGGGAGCAATTCCTCCTATCCAGTTCCTACAAGAGCTGTGACACATTTCTGTGTCAGAACCCCCCAGCAGGTCTGAGCCCTCCGTTTCCTTGGGGTGGGAAGTGGTTGTCCAGGTCTTGCTAACCCACCTTGGCTTGGTGACCAAGAGACCCATTGCCAGGGACAAGGAACAGTTGCCACCTCTTAGATGCCCTTGACTATTGGATGCCAAAAAGGGACTTTCTGCCAATGAACAACCCACTTAACTGTGTTTTGGCAAGATATTGTAGTGCAGCCCACACATAAGGGTGGTGCAATGTCAGCTCCTCGCCAAGAATGCGGAGCCTCTCTGCTCTCACATCAGTCTGTCTTTGCTGTTATGACAGAAGATTTGATGGGTGGCCAAACCTGTAGACACAACATCTTACTAACAGCAGAATGGGCTATGGTTGTGTATGATCAGTACACTCCAGATAACTTCACTCATTGACTGTTGTTTAAATGTTAATCAAAAGCTGTTTTGCAGTGAAGCACTAGTGAGTAGTGTATGTTGAGCTGAAAACAGCACATGTTATAGAGGGTTGCTGGACTCAGAAAAGATGCTTGACTAGCCCAGGAAATCTGGGAAGGAAAGACATTTGTAAAATATTTCTTTTGCTCTAAAATTCTAGATTGAGAGGTTTTGATGCTCTCCAAGGAAATAATAAAAAACGAAAAAACAACAAAACCAAAGAAAACATCTGCAGGGTAATGACTTGTCTAAGGGATTAGAGGCCCTAGGTGGTTGCAAGGAGCTCTGTCTTTGGCCCTGTATCATAGGCAGGATACAATTAAGTAGCTCTGAACTGGCAGGGCCTTAACTGTGGAGACAGATGTATTTCAAAATGGGGGAACAAGCAGATCATATTTTATGTTCTAGTGAAATTTCAAATTCTTTTGCTTCAACGGAGCAAGGTAACATGTCCAGCAAAGGAGCTTTGTGGCCAAATGGTGTAAGCTTTGTGTAGACGTTTGCTTGGAGCCACGAGGAGATGAGAACTGTCCACCTTCTTTCTTCTAGGAGATGCATCCACAAGCCCCTCATTGTCAAAAGCAACAGCAAGTAAAGATTTAGATGAGCAGACAAGAAAAAACATCCCTGGGAAGAACAGGGGGAAGAGGAAAGCGGACACGTCCTCCTCACAGGACAGTGAACTGGAGGCAAGTGGTACTCTTATTTTCTACCATAGTACTGCAGAATAGTGTGGCAGTACACGTCCTCTCCTCTTTCTTTCCTATGGAAAATGGAAGAGGATAATTTGGGGAACTCATCTGACCATGTTATCTGAAGCCAGTGTGAGTTCTTCAATGATCCTTAAAAAACATCACTTAAGTGCTCATTAAAATCAGCAGTGTCCATGAGGGAGATGTCTGGAGGTCTCTAGTCAGCCTTGTGCTCTGGGTGGGGACAGCACTAGAGCAGAGTGGCCACAGCTTTGTCTAGCTGAGCCCTGAGAACCTGCAAACTTGGATTCTGTGTCTCTGGGGATCTCTCCCAGGGCTGCCTCACTCATATGGGGAGGAAGACTTGCCCTAACCCAAATCTCCCAAGTTGCAACTTTCCCCTTATATCATCTGTGACTACTGATAAGAATTTGGCTCCGTCATCTCTGTGGTTCACATCCATCTTGACCTGGGCATCCAGTACTGCCTGCAGTGGCTTCCCCAGTGACAAATAGGGTGGGACTTCGTTGCAGGAGCTGGCCAGACTTCTCCATGCGCTCCAGCATGCGGTCCGTGCCGCTCACCGTGCGAGTGGAAGGTTGGTACTGCCCCTGGGGCCAGCTGGAACCTCCCGCTTCCAGCCTGGGCTGATCCAAGGGATTGTTCTACTCCCCATGCAGAGCTTTGCATTTGCTAAACTTCTTGTGGATTCTGTGGTCCCATTCCTCAAGTTCTGTATTGCAACTATTTATGACAGCAGACAACCCCTCTAATTTATCTTAGTAAAGGAATATCTGATATATACTGGGGTCGTCTAGCAGATTCTCCCTAGATCACAGCCTTCACAAGCTGATAAGTTGGCTTCCTTTCACCCAAATGGGGAACTTTTACCATACCAAGACTCTGAAGATCGTTAACATTCTGGATTTTTGCTTTTATATCAGTAAAATCAAGAGACACTTTTGAGAAAGTTTTATCAAGAGAGTTTTGCTCTTTGATCAAGAGAGTTTTCTGTTACTACACAATATATTACTTACCCCAAATATGAACTCCAGTGTTGCACCAAAAGAGTTCAGTTAATATGTTGTTCATTTCTGTCAGAAGCACCCTGCAACTAAATACAAAACGAATCCCCAAACTGGCTCGTTCAGGGTATTTTAGTATTTTGAATATCTCAACTATAACCTACTTTTTTTTTCTCCTCAGCGAGTGTTTCTGTGGGATTTGGATGAGACCATAATAATCTTCCATTCACTTCTCACCGGGTCATATGCTCAGAAGTATGGCAAGGTAATATTGTCTTTTCTGTGGAAGAAAAAGGACTCCTCTCTCTCATGCAGAAGTAAACACTTTTAGGAAAAAGAATAGAAAATTATATTTTGGTTTAAATGTGTATGGAGGTGCTTATAACTTTTTGGCCATCTGGTCCGGAGGATATTAAATTTGGCACACTGGAAAACTAGGAAGATGGAAAACGGGAAACTGGAAAAATATGAGTATTGTAAACACTTCCAATCTGATAATGCAGGTCTTACAATTTCAAGTCATCTTGATCATCTTTGGAAAATAATGAGGTCATAAAGCACAGTGAAAATAAGTATTATTTTCTTCTCTGAAATATTTTGAGAAATCTCTAATGCTTTCTCTGGGTTGTTCCTGACAATGCATCAATCCATGCCGTTGAGTATTGAAGTGTTTTGTTAGATTTTGAGTCAATATACTACCAGAATGTGGATATTTTGATTCAGTTGCTTAAAACTTTAGAAAGATTTGAACCACTGAATGAGCAGTGAAAGCTCTATGCAACTGAATGCATCAGAATTTTGTCACAACTTCTAGCCTGTAGCAAAGGTGAATTTACATTTTCTTTCTCTCTCTCCAACTTCCTCCCTCCCCTCTTTTTTTTTTTTTCTGTTTTGCCAGGATCCAACTCTAGTGATTGGCTCAGGCCTGTCTATGGAGGAGATGATTTTTGAAGTAGCTGATACTCACTTGTTTTTCAATGACTTGGAGGTATGTGGCACATGTTTTTGAAAGGCAAAACGAATAAAATTACCTAGTTGAGTTACAGTGTGAGGGTTTGTGGGGGTAGATGTGCTTCACAGCTACTTAAGAATGAAACTTAAGAGCATCTCTCAAAACTGAAGAGGTTCCGTGCACAGCTGGATCACAGAGGTGTTTGTTTTCCAAAACATGAGGCATAGCATTAGCATCCTAGAGATTTATAAGGCCGTGAACTCTCTTACCTCTCTTACAGATTCCTCCTTGTACCTATAGGAGTAACACAAGTGGGTACATTGTGGTTTCCTTCTGGACTAGAAGGCACTTTGCTTTCAGTGACCCTGCTTTGAAATGGAGAACTGAGACATGGGGGTGAGGGTGATCTTGAATATGTCAATTCTCAGAGTTTTGGCGAAGCCAGGAACAAAATCCAGTTTCTGACACCAGAGAGCATAGGTGATGCTGACTGTGACACAGCTCTGAATGCTGCATGTCCATCAAAAAGCAGGAGGACACTGTAACACTGAGGAGATGAGGAGCAGTCACCATTGACTCCCAGTATCACCAGAAACAGTCTGTTCCAGTGGACTGAATGTCCTAAATATGTTACAAATAAGGCTGTAGATTGTATTTGGTAATGGTAGACCAGGGACAATGCCAAGGTGGCATTATCTGGCAAACTAAGAGCTTCTATAAGACAATGATGTGATAGTTTTGAGGCAACACGGGAGAAAATCTTTTCTGACAAAGCAGAATTCACTAGCAAAGCGAAGTTCCTGATAGGGGAAAGTCTTACACATGCTGCACAGCATCACTCCCTTCAGACAAGAAAGTGAGGGATACCTAAAGAAGCAGGAGCACACGTAGACCCAAAGCAGTGCAGCTGCCTCTGCAGCACACAAAGTGGATTTCCTGACACTCTGGTCTTACTCAATATTCAAGTCCAGCAATATGGACACAGGAACCTAACAGAATGCACAGGCTTAGTCTTAAGCAGATTATGGACAGTGATGGTTAAGGGTAGGTTCATCGCTGTGCAAATGCTGAGAAAAGACAAGAGGCTTCTGTTAACGTGGAAGGAAACTCAAATGATTTTTTCATTTTATTTTTTTATCCTCTGTGGCTGTTTGCAGATGTGAGCTTTGCAAATGTGCTAGTGGAAGATATATAAAGATATATATATATATAAAGATATATATATGGATAAAGATTTATAGATAAAGATTTATATATATATATATAAAGATACATATAGATATATATCACTTTTTAAAGCTATAAATTTCACCATGTTTCTGGATTACCAGATTACAAGAGTGGCTTTTTTCTCTCTCCCCTTTTTTTTTTTTTTATCTTACACAGGAGTGTGACCAGGTACACATAGATGATGTGGCATCTGATGACAATGGCCAAGATTTAAGGTGGTGTACTGAGGAATGCATGAAATGTGTAGCTGATACTATGTGCTCTTGGGAGGCACCTCCAAAACAAGCTTAGGAATGTGCTTAGGGATGGAGTGTTGGTGCTGTGCAGGGGACAAAACTTGGCAAGCAGCATTGGCTTGCTGGATAGTTTCTCTTTCAAAACCTACAAAAGGTTAAGACTTTTGGAATTACAATGTGAATTAAATTCCCCGTTGTCAAACATTACCCGTGTGCTCAGTGAGTGACCTAGTTTAGTTCTTCATTTATGTGTAAGCAATCACCTCCCCCAGCCTGACCAGGGAAAGAAGGAGGTGCCTGGAAGTTCCCAGTGGCCTCAAAAGTTGGTGACAGTCAGAAATTGTCACTTCACATTAACTGTGCTCCTGTGTTTGTAGGTGGTCTGTCACGCACCAAAGAAATTGTGTAAATCTGTATAGAGCTTATTGCCTCACAGCATCTTCCTGTGGTTTTGGAGCTTCACTTTAGAGAAGCTGAACTTTTCCTCCCAGCCTTGTATTTGTATTTGAGATAGTATTAAAAGAAAATGAGAATGGCTTTGCCTTCAAATGAGGGTGAGAGCTGTTTGGTGACATCCCTCTGACATTTATGCTGTTGAATTCTTTAAATGTCATTGTTGACAAAAACAAGGTTTGGGATATTTGTGTCTCCAAGGGATAGGCCTGTGACAGTGTTTACTTCAGGCAGTCAAAGTTCCACCAAAAGGTCTATAGGATGAGTGTGGCACTGTTTCTAGTGGCATTTGTGTGCACGGAGCAGGGACTGCCTGCCATGTCCTTCAGGAAAGACCGAGCAGCAGCCTCAGGTGCAGATTTTGTCACTTGTACAGAACTTTTCCATAGCATTGCCATGTAACAAAAGAAGACTGAGGGGAAAAAGATTTTAAAAGAAATCTGATACTCAAAAATAAAATATATAAAGTAGCTCTTCAGGAGGCAGTGATGTGAAAACAGATGCCCTTGTATATGTGTTGGGAAACTGTCCTGGTAGACAGGATAAGGCAGTCAAAGAGGTCACTGTTGCTCAATGGGCGCCCTTATCCCTGCCGAGACCCAGCTCTGTGTTACCACTGCCCCCTGAATCAGCTCATGGGATCCCCTCGTCTGTGGGGGAGAAAAGAATATGGGGCAAAGGAAATGTGGTGGAGCAAGTCAGTACTTAAGTCAAAAGTATTTGAGTAGTCCAAGAGGGAAGGAAGCTTTTGCAGTGGATGATGTGAAAGGGGAGTAGAATCAATGCATTTCAATGCATCTTAAGAGATTTTGAACTGTTAGAATGAGCAGCCAGTGTTGTGGATTATTAGAGCTCACTGATCAGAGAAGCACGTCTCCACTGTAAGCAGTGTAATGTTAGTTGTGCAAAGTGCCTCTCCTAGAGCTTTTCTGGCTGCTCTCAGAGCTCGAGTCTGCAACTCAGCACGAGTGGAGCCATCCAGCTGCTGTTGCACATATAACAGATGTGTTTTCTGAAACAGCAACTACAATTTCTCCACGGACGGCTTCAGCGGCTCAGGCAGTAACACAAATCACAGCTCCTCGGTCGGCGTCCAGGGCGGAGTGGACTGGATGAGAAAACTGGCATTCCGCTACCGCAAGGTACGAGAGATCTATGACAAATATAAAAGTAACGTTGGAGGTGAGTGTTCCCATCTGCTGATATCCGACAACTAAACACCATTCCTCTAATGCTGAAAAAGCTCAAATCTCCATGGAGTTTGAGAGGAACCTGGTTCTTCTACTTCTGAATTTAGTGGGCACATACAATTTAGTGGGCACATACAAGTCTTTCTTCCAAAACTGAATAGTAGTCCAGTGCTGTCTAAAAGTTATGTAGACAAAGACAGTTAGTCTATTTTGAAGAGAATGATTTGGTGAAGACCTTGTCTGCTACTTTTTCATGAAAGACTCCATACTGCTCTTAAAACAGACCTAAATGGCTATGTAAATCTGTACTTCAGTAAGCCACAATTACCTCAATTCTAGGAGGGAGCAGCATTGTTATTCCATGCTTTACATGTTATAAGGATGGATCCAGAGATTTCAGGGCCTGTATAAGGCCACTTCACTTTCAGACGATGGTATCTAAAAGGCATTAAATGGGAAAAGTCCTCAGGCACGTGCTGAGCAGGAAGTCAGAGTGAGTTTATTCAGTAATTCCTTCCCCTGCTGTCTGTGCCCCTCTTATAACATCTATCACTATGAGTGTTTGGGTAAGAAAAATTCAATTCATTGTGGGAATCCTAAGAAATAGTTTCAAATAGAGAAACCCATTCTCCAAAGGCAGAATCAGATTGGTGTCCAGACACATCTGTATGGCTGGAAGTCAGTTCCTCCTGTTGCCTTCAGACAGTCTGAGGTTCCAGATTGCTTCAGTACAGTGTCCCTTACTGCAGAACATCAGCAACTGATAGACTGAGCTGTGACCATCTCTGTTAGATTTATTAACTCAATAAAACTGTTGTTGCCTCCTTCTCCAGGCCTCCTTAGCCCGCAGAAGAGGGAAGCTCTGCAACGACTAAGAACAGATATAGAAGTGCTAACAGATTCCTGGCTAGAAACTGCATTGAAGTCCCTACTCCTTATCCAGTCCAGGTATGGAAGCTGGTAATGCATGTGTGTTGCTTTCACAGACATTCCTCTCACTTAGACTTCCATGTAGTTCCTTGGAATGGCAGCACAGCCCTTGCTCTATCAGCTATTCCCTCCTTCCCAGCCTCCCTGCTGGCATCTCAGCAAACTTGCCGAGGGGGCACCCGTCCCAGCATCCTGGTCACTGATGAACAGGATGGAATCCGGTCCTGATCCCTGGGAGACACTGCTGGCTACAGGCCTCCAACTCGAACACAGAGCTCTCCCATTCAGGCAGTTTTCAGTCCGCCTCGCTGCCTGCTCATCCAGCCTGTCCTTTATGAGCTTGCCTGGAAGGATGTTATGGGAGGATGTGGTGAAAGCCTCACTGAAACTGAGGTAGCATCCTTCGTATCCTTGGATATGATATCCAGGATTATCTGCTTCATCCCCTTCCCTGGGGTTTGAGGCTGCCTTTCCTGCAGTTCCTTGGCTCCTCATTCTTGCCCTTTTTGAAGACTAGAGGAACATTTGCTTTATTCCTGTCCTCAGGCACTTCTGGTGGCCATGACCTTTCAAAGATGATTCAGAGTGGCCTTGCAATGACACCAGCCAGCTCCTCAGCACTTGTGGGCACATCCCATCGGGGCCTGTGGACTTACGCTTGTCCAGTTTGCTTAAGTCATCATTTAAGTCATCAATCACAACCTCGAGGCTGTGATTTCCCACTGCCTCCCACCACCTCTCAGACTCCAGCCAGAAACCCCAAGTCTTTGAGCACTGTGAGGAACCGAACGCTGCGGCTTCCTCTGTGACATTGCACTTGCTAGGGGCTTATCATCTTCTCTTACACTCCAGTGATGTATTTCTGAATGAATTTAAAGAACTTTCTGTTCTTGGACATCTCAGAGCAGCCCTCATTTTGTCAAAAGAGGCTGATATTTTTAGGCTCATGTAAATTGCTGCCACCTTAGGCAGTATTTGCTGATTTATTTTTCCTGTTTGAAAGAGCATTTTCTCCCCAAAAGCAGTTTTCCAAAGTCCAAATGAGTCACTTCCCGTAGTTCTTCCTGACCTTGAAGAAAAGCCTTTGTATGGAGACCTCCTGTGGTGTTCTTCAGCCAGTGACTAGCATAAATTCATCTGAACAACTGAAAAGAGAAGGTCAGAGTGGTAGGAAAGGCTCAGCCTCCTCTAAAAGACACAAAGTGCAGCTTGCAGAATAGAAAGGCTGCTTATGTACCTGTGTAAGGGCATAATGGAGTCAAAGGAAGACGTTGTCTGTTTTTTGGTCGAAGAAAAAAAATCTAAATCTTGGCCTAAAAAGGCTCTGGAAAGGAAGGAAACAAAGTGTATGGTCCTTCGAAAAGCAGAGCAGCTACCCAGAGCCACCCTTTGCACCACTGGATATGGATATTCTTTATACAATTGTGTTTTTCTTTCATTTCTTTTAGAAAAAACTGCGTGAACATCCTGATCACAACCACCCAGTTGGTGCCAGCTCTTGCCAAAGTTCTCCTGTATGGATTGGGCGAAGTGTTCCCTATTGAAAATATTTATAGTGCTACAAAAATAGGTAAGGGGTTGTGCTGAGTACCTAGCACTGAGGCATGTTGCAGGTTAGCTGAGATTTTTATGCAGGAAACAGAATTTTGGCAGATGAGCTGCCCCTTGTGGTTGCTGTCGTCCTGCTGCCCATGTTAAAGGTGATAGAGCTGGCCTCAGAAGTCAAAATGGGTGTCCCTCCCTTCATCCCAGGAAGACAAACACGTGTTCTTTTATTGGGGAGAAGGGAGACAGTTCAGCCCTCTATCTTCCTAGGAGTGATTTTAACAGGCTTGTCTTTTGGCAGGTAAAGAGAGCTGTTTTGAGAGGATTGTGTCACGATTTGGGAAGAAGGTCACCTACGTGGTGATCGGGGACGGCCGCGATGAAGAGGTTGCAGCCAAGCAGGTGGGTGTCTGAATCCACACACCGGGGTGAGGGGGGATGCAGAAACAGCAGCAGAAACAGCCTTTTTCTGCAGGGACTCTGCAGGGCTGTCCCCTTCAGGCCAGGAGGAGCAGAGGAGACTGCCTTTGATGCAGGAGACATCTTTCACTTTGTGAAGATGGGGAGTTCTCTCTCTCAATGGTTTGATGTTTGTTTTGCTCTCGTTTAGGTTTGTAGTCTGCTAGTGCAGCGCTGTCCTTGTAAACCAGTGTCTTGATGTTCTCTCAGAATCAGTTTAATCCAGTTTCTCTGAAGCACTGAAAGCACCAGGACTCAATTACCAGCAGTCACATCAGTAGACGACGACGACCATTGGTCTGAATTACAAGCCAGAAGCAAAGAAACTGGGCAGAGCTGAGCAGCTCTCTCAGTGGTACTAACTGAAGGCAGGGCAGCACCCAGACTGCTGCCAGGACAGGGTCCCTCTGGCTGCATCCTGCCCCGTGGCAGCGGAGTCACTGCCCAGATTCCCTGTTCTCTGGGATGCAGCACTGAGGTGTCCAGCACGACTGGGCAGAGCAGCCGCAGTGCCAGGGCCTGCCGTAAGCAGAGGTGCGTGTGGGACAGGCTGGTGTTCCAGCGTGGCTGGACACGTGCTCACCACGGGATTTCACACAAGGTTGTGTTGCTGGACTCCACAGATTAACTCTACTTCCACTTAGCTTTTGGCACTTCCACGTAGAGCTTTATCACTCTGATA
Organism: Tinamus guttatus; assembly: GCF_059628265.1. Classification (NCBI taxonomy): domain Eukaryota; kingdom Metazoa; phylum Chordata; class Aves; order Tinamiformes; family Tinamidae; genus Tinamus; species Tinamus guttatus. Next base: position 3,974,770 of record NW_028288931.1, read on the forward strand.
AAACCAACTTTGTCGTCTTCTTGTTACAGCACAACATGCCTTTCTGGAGGATCACAAATCATGCAGACCTCGTGTCCCTTCACCAAGCCCTCGAATTAGACTTCCTGTAAGAAGCTGGAGTGTTGGCGTGACTGCAGCTCCTGCAAGCCCTCGCTAGCACCAAAGATGCAGAAATCTCATACGTTTGGGGACTCATTTCTCAGCTTGATGAAGAAAACGTAGCTAATGCAAACTGTACAATAACAGGTGACACCAGGTCATTTCCTCAGGAGCACAGGCCCTGTCAGGTACCAAGGTGTCGTGTAAAGAAGCACTGGACTTGTTGCTTGTCTGAAGAAGAGGCTCGTGGAAGCCAGCGGAGTTCTCCTATCCAGAGGGGTGATACAGTAGTGGAAGTTTTTGTAAGACCCTTCTCCTTTCTAATCAACTTAGTTATAGAACCCAAGTAAATACAAAACCTTATTTTTATAGAAAAAAAAAAATACTGTTGGCAGAGTTGAACCTCCCTTGTTTCACAAAGCCAAAAAAGAGCTATTGTGGGTTTTTTTTCCGTGGGAAGTACTAATGAAAATGTCAAAAATACCTCTATTGCTGTGAAATGTGTCCTGTCTCCTTCCCCAGGTGTTCAAAGCAGTTAATTTATTACAATTTCCTTACATTTTTTCCACAGCATGGGATTCCTGGAAAATAGAGAAGGGAATGTCTCTGGTATGCGTAGTTCCTTATGGAGGAAAGTACTGGGTTTTCTAGTTATCCCATTGGCTTCTAGTCCATATGTCACATTGCACATGGCCTCAAGCCCTGTTTACAAGCTGGAGATCATTGAATTCCACCTCTCCATGACCTGACCGTAGATGTCGCAGATTTTCCCTGCAAGGGAAAAGGAAAACTGCCTGTGACCATGACATGACAGAGCACCATCACTGACAGTGCTGATGTGAACTGTTGGCCCTGGAATAATTCAAGAGGGAACGGAAGCCTCACAAATATTGTCAAGAAGGGCATGGCAATTAACCTTCACCTCTGCTTTCCTCATTCCATATGTGCAAGCGAGTTCCTTTAAGTAGAATCAGGTTCAATTTTCCTTGTATTCCTCTTTGCATTAGCCTAACTACATAGTTAGAAATATTTAAAAGGAAACCCTTCTTAAGAGGGACTTAATTTCTTAGGACACTGTGACTTGGCAGCCTGGAGCACCCTGGCCATAGGACTGATGGTTACACTGATCTTTCTGCTGCCGTCTCCGAAGAAAAAGGCTGGAGTTGGTGCCCCAGCAGGTTTCTGTGCAGAGGACGGATGTCTCCTACCCGGTGTCCTCTGCTTGTCCTGCTGAGCCAAGCGCAGCTGCCCCCAGACCATTCCCGACATCTCGTCCCGTGGCGGGACGGCTCCGGAACGCCCGGCACTTTGCTCTGAGGAGGGTGTTGACCCGGTTGGGCCGTGTTTGCCCTGTCTCATGCTGTTCGTGACTGCGGTGACTCCCCGCGGTGCTGGCAGCCCTGCAGGGAGGAAGGGCTGTCACTACACACGGGCCGGGCTCCCTTCGCTGCCCGGTGCTGGTGGCCGGTGTTTGTGTTCAGGGGTCTCTTGTGCTTTCCCTCATAGCTGCAGCTCCCCTCGCTGGCCCAGCAGTAGCCCCTAGGGGCTACTAGAGACCCTAGAGCCATGGGCTGGTTCCTGGGAGGACCCCATAAAGGCTGGTCACAGTGCGAGTCCCAGAGAGAGCCGGGGAGGAGGCCGGTCGTGTGAAATCCCACCAGCACCATGGGGCTCCCCAGAAGATCAGGACTTCTTTGAAGTGGCAGAAGTCCTTGAAGCCTGGGCTGGTCTTGGAGGGTCCCCAGCCCACACAGACGGCTCCTCCGAGCATTCCCGTGCGCTCATCCCACCTCCACAACAGCCTCTTCAGAGCAAGTGTCCCGGCCTCCACAAGCTTCCCCTTGGGATTTGAAACCTGTGCCTTAACCTCCCACCACGGGGCTTGGGCAGGCGGCTGCTCCGCGTCCCTCCCTGCCCGACGCAGCCCGCGGGGCCCCGCGCGCACGTGGGCCCCGTCCGCCCCGGTGCTGGCAGCAAGCGCTGCGCCCGCGGCCCGGCCGCGCTCGCCTTGTGCTCCTTCCCTTCCAAAGGTTTAAAGGCAATTTTAAGGCAAGATTTTAGTTCGGTGTGATACTATTGCAGCCAGTGACGTTTCATACTGATATTTATACGATGTCTCCTTGAATGTATGTAAAATACTTTTCTAAGAGGAGGTTGATGGTACTTTTTTTTTTTCTGTGTTTATGTCAAATAAAAGTTAACGTGACTATTTTATTTTTCCCCCTGCTGGCTGACTTTGAGGCTTTCCCCGTCTCTGAGGCGCCAGAAGGAGCATCTTTCCGCCAGGATTGATTTGCTTCTCTGTCTCTTTGCTCGCCCGGCATTTCCAGTCTGGCTGCGGTTGAACTGGTGACGAATCTGAAAAGCTGAAGGTCAGACTGGGGCCCGTGCCCTCGCCTTGAGCTTGGCTCCACTTAACTGCAGCCCTGTAGAGTTTAAGAGCTGGTCTGGTTAATTCTGTTGCCTCCAAGAGCCCTGCTGGAAACGGCTACGTTGGCCCTTGGTCCGGAGCATCGCAGAAAGCAGAAGGTCCCACCCGAGCCCTCAGCAGCGTCGTGACGGCGGCGGTGGGAGCGAACACGGGTGCGTTACTGGCTGTGGAGCCTTCGACTGTTCGTGTTCTGTGTAATGGGAACTGTCCTATGAACTGGAAAAAAATAAAGTCTTTATTTTCTATAGTCGCTGCTTTGGTCTGTTATCTGCTGAGGCTGCAGTGCCTGTTCTGGACTTTGCTGCAGGGGGACCCGCTGTTTCCTTCACATCTGAGCTCCACTTCATGCCCCACAGCTCCCAAATCAACCCCGTGACAGCAGCGTCGCAGGGCAGGTTTACAGGATGCTTGGGTGAGCACCTGCAGTTGAACCTCCCATCCCACAGTGGTGGAGGGGTGAGAGCTTGATTCCAAAGTTCTTCAGTCGTAGATGTTGCTGGACATTTACTTAAGGGCAAGGAGAGCAGCGCGTGGTCTTTTCTGCCCTCGAGTGCATGTCCTCACTGAGGCACTAATGACGCTGCTGCTGGCAGGCATCAGGCCCAAGTCCTGAGAGGAGCCACACGCGGGACCTTCTCATACCAACACTGTCCTCGTTAAAGGCCAGGTGTGATTCAACAGCTGAGAAGCAGCCATGGAGCACACTGGTGGCAGGAGCAGAGCCTGGGCCGGGCACCGGGGCCGGGGCTGCCGCTTCATGCGGGGCCTGCACGAGGCGCCGGCCCAGAGGGGCGGCTGAGGTGGCGGCGACGCTGCCGGCCGGGGCTGCCACCCCTAGGGCAGGAGCGGCTCCCGTGTGGGACAAGGGGGCTCCTCTCGGCTCCCCCCGGGACAAGGGGGCTCCTCTGGGACAAGGGGGCTCCTCTCGGCTCCTGCCTGGGACAAGGGGGCTCCTCTCGGCTCCCGCCTGGGACAAGGGGGCTCCTCTCGGCTCCCCTGGGACAAGGGGCTCCTCTCGGCTCGCACCAGCCCCGGCCGGGCCCCCGGCTCTGGCCCTGGCACCCAGGGCTCCGCGGGCGCCGGGGGAAGCGCTCTGCAGTGTCTGCTCGCCCCGTTTCCTCTCACACGCCACAGCGGGACGCCGGGGATCAGCCGCTCGGCCCTGCCCTCGTTTCCATGGCCCCTCGGCCTTCAGGAAAGGCAGGAAGCAGCAGGACAAACAGCAGGGCCCTTTCCTGCCTGCAGCACGTGCAAACGCTTCTCCCTTTTCTGCACTGCCCCCAGCGGCTGCCCCCAGCCCCGAGGCTGCCCCGCGAGGGCACCCTGGGCTTCGCTGCCCAAATATGGGGAAACTCGGAGGCCGGGGGGGGCTCCCTGCTTTTCCTGGCCCTTAGCATGGACCCAGCCCCTCCTTTATACTCAGCCATCTTGGCCCTTTGCAGCAAACAACAGACGCTGCTCCACAAACTGCATGAGCCAAGAGCTGCTGCTAAGGAGCAAAGAAGATCCAGGACCCACCTCCCTATCCATGAGGCAAGGGAGAAAGGGTCTCATTACAGGCAGTGAAGAAGAGATATGGAAATAAAGGACACACAGAGGTGCTTTTGGTGCCCTTTTTTTTTTTTTTTTTTTTTTAGAAAGGACTAATAATAAATAATGAGAGAGGTTGACATGATAGTGCTTCGCCATGTGCTGAAGCCACCAAAACAACCTGGCTCCTCCAGGCTGCACAGCAGCAAGAGCCTTGCTGTAGTTGTGGTATCCTGGGCACTTCAAGCCATCCAAGCTTTGTACCCACCCCATGCAACCTCCCATCGCTGCAGCAGGCTGCATGTCACCGAACTGCTCAAAACAGCAGCCCAAGGCACTGAGAACATCTCCCCAGCACGTCAGACCCCTACAGGGATGCAGGGACCTTCCTTGCAGCTCTGAAGCACCGGGGCTCAGACAGCCGTGTCAGCAGCAGCCGCTCCATTGAGCAGGTTCTGCTCTGCCTGCAAGGAGATGGAGAACTGGGTCTGGGCCAGCCACTGCATTCGCCTGTTCACAACAGCAGCTGCGGAGCCGAGTCGGACCTGCAGCCCCTCCGCCACGTCGCCGGCATCCACCTCGTCGGAGGCGCCCGCTCGCTGCGCCCGCACGTTGGGATGCAGCCACTTGTAGTAGACCAGTCTCAACACAAGCCCCAAAAGGTAGCAGGGCAGCGCAGCAAAGACCACCGGGATGAGGTACAAGTGCTCATCGGAGGGCGAGCGGCACCAGAGCCAGGACGCCGCCAGCAGCACACTGTCCCCCAGGATAAAGCCGTGATAGATGATACTACGGGTCAACGTTCGTCCCTTGGCCACGTTGAACCAGCTGAAGTAGAGGATCACGGCCACCATGGCCCTGTAGAACTGCTCAGGGCCAGGCGACTCCATGAAGTCTGTCCCCTGCATGTTGACCCAGAGGAACATGGCCAGCCACACGAGTGGGAAGTGTATGACAATGCCGTAGGGCCAGAGCAAGGCGAAGAGGGCAACGGCGAGGATGCGAGGGCAGATGAGGAAAAGGTTCCACAGGAAGTAGACGAAGGAGGAGCACAGGCTCAGCTCATACTTGTCCTGCAAGAATGAGCGCAGGGACTGGTGATAGTCCAGCAGGGCCCACGTCACACACAGGGCGGCAGTGCAGAGCCCCACACCTGCAAACACAGCAGCGGAGCACACTGAGCTCACAGCCCTCGCGCCAACCCTGCTCCCAACCCGCGCCCGTCACACGCGGCTTGGAAGAGCTGCTGCTTCAGAGCGTCCCGGCTTCAGCATCTCGGCGTGTCCCACCCTGTCCTTGGCTTCCTGCTCTTCTCACGGAGCAGGTTGATGCCGCTCTGCTCGCAGGAGATGTCTGCCATTACCAAGCTTAGCTGGACCAGGAGACGAGGGGGAGGTAACGGGACTTGGTTGGCCCTGCAGACACTGCTGCTCTGGCCAGTGTGGCCCTCAGCCCATGCAGGCAGGAGCTGGGTAACCAGCCAAAGCGCTGCCGGGCTCTGAGCACTGCCTGTCTCTCGAGCCATTGCATCGCAGTGACACTTGCTCAGCAGGCTCTTGCACACCCCTAGGTGGGTACCAAAGCACTTCCCTTCCTCATGGGGCTTTGCTCTACTCTCCACACGTGTCCACATCAGCACTGCCCAGTTATCAGAGCACCCCGTGTCCCAGCACGGCACCTGATTTCTCTCCTGGCCTCTGGGCCTTGGCCACACATATGGGGCAGGACACTCCGTGCGGGGTTCCCCTCAGGCACAGCCTCCCTGGGAGATGCCCCAGAGGTCCCATCTACCTCCCTCCTGGCCCAGCAGAGTCCACTAGGAGATGTCAGGGTAGGACAAGCATTTCCCCATGGGCATCACACCCAGGAAAAGAGCGATGCAGAGAACAGCGATGCTCAGGAACCTCAAGCAGGGGCCGAAGAGCAACGTCCTGCTGGGCAAAGCACAGCCCACGGCCACCCAGCGAGGTCTCTGCTGTCCTATCCTGCTTTGACCCAACGCTTGTGCCCTTGAAATTCCCCTACCTTGGGAAGGCTCCGCCTTGTTGGTCCGCAGGACAACGTAGAGGAGCAGGGTGAGCTGCGGGGCGTTCTCCAGGAAGGTCTCGAAGAGGCGCAGCAGGCTGATGTCATGGGAGAGGAAGGCCAGGCGGCTCTGCTCCTGCTCGGACACGGCCTGTGCCCAGCACAGCTTCCAGCCCAGCTTCAGAGCGCGCAGACACCTGTGCGGAGCCACGGGCCGGGCTAGGAGCTGCCCCGCGCGGGAGGCAGCGGCTGCAGCGCAGCCGCCCTCCGGCTACGGCCGCCCCCGGGGCTGCTCCCGCAGGGCAGCGCTCGCGCTTTGCCGAGGGAAGCCCAGCCGCAAACTAAACAAAAACACCCTAAAGCCGCCCCGGGAGCAGCTCCCAGCGCGGCGGCGGCTCGGGGGCCCTCCCGCGGCTCCCCCCGGGCAAAGGGCAGCGCGCGACGCGGTCCCACCTGTAGCCGTATCCGAGCTGCAGGACGTGCAGCAGCGCGAGCGCGCGCGGGGGCAGCGCGGGCCGCAGCGCGGGCGGGTCCCCGCGCAGCCACCACCAGCTGCAGCCGCTCGTGGCCAGCGAGGCGGCCGCCAGCAGCGCCAGCACGAGCGCGGCCCACGCGCGCTGCCCGGCCCGCGCGTAGCCCAGCGCGAGCCACACGTCGGCGCCCACGTCCAGCGCCGCGCCCGCCGCGCCCGCCGCCGCCAGCAGCAGCTGCAGCAGCCGGGAGCGCCGCGGGCCGCCCCGCGCCCACATGGCCCGGGCGGGCCCGGCCCCTCCGCTCCGGCTCCGGGTCCCGCTCCGGCTCCGGGTCCGGTAACTTCCCGGGCGGCGCCCCCGCAGCACCCCGCCCGGCCCCGCCCCTGACCACGCCCCCTAGATCATTATAGCCCCGCCCAGTCGCGGCTCCGCCCGCCCTTGCTCCGCCCCGCCGGAAACCCCGCCCCCGTGATCGCCCCGCCCCCTGCGGTAACCCCGCCCCCGCCGCGTCCCCGGTCGCAGCCGCCTCCCGCCGGGACGGGCCACGCGGGGCTCCCCCGGGCCCCTCATCCACCACCCCCAGCGCAGCATTCCCTGCTCCCCTCAAACCCCCTGGAACCACGGAGCTGTTCCCAAACCCACGTGGAGGCGGGGAAAAGGCCCTGCCACGTACACAGCCAGGAAAGATTCATTATCGATGCTGAGCAGCGCTTTTCGGTGGACTTTGTCATCATTCACACCCTTCGACCCACAACCAGGGACCGATTACTGAGTATTTATCAAGGAAACCCTCCTCCTGTGTCAGCAGAGCTCGGCCAGCAGAGCCGCAGGGACACCCATCCCACCCGCAGAGACCCACCACGCTCAGCACTCACAGACAGGAGGACAAGTCAGCTTTACTTGGCTGAAACCAAGGCTGGTTGTGCACATAAACCCTTAGACATAAATCCATGACAGACACGTCTTAGGCAGTGCCATAAAAAAATCATTGCCCCAGTCTGCAGAGGACAGAAGAGGAGCTAATCCTTCCTGGCTGGGTCTCCAACTGTGCAGTCTTCTAGGAAAAGAAGTGTGTGCCAACGTGAGAAATGTGCCTGTGCCAGCGCGCAGCTCTCCTATGCTAGGAGGTCAGGTTAAAACCACGGGGGAAGCCTGGCCTTGATCTGCTGGACTGTGAAACCACCTCAGAAGCAGCAGCTGAAGGAAGGGAAACTCCCAGATGCAGGTCAGTCTGGCACAAGGAAGCTTCATGGCAGTCACCACCCTTCCCCAATGCACCAGCTTTCATCGGGAGCCTCTAACTTTGTCTTGGTTTGAGTAAGCCCTCAGTGCCCAAAGCACTCCGGTTTACAGAGGGACTTGCAGGAGATGTGAAGGTGGGGGGCAGCCTTGGCTGCAGTGACCAGGAGCGGGTGGAGTTCAGGATCCAACGAGGAGGAGGCAGGGCTGTAAGTAGCCCTGCAACCATGGACTTCAGGAGGGCCAACTTTAGCCTTTTCAGAGACCTCCTCGGAAGAATCCCATGGGCTCTAGAAGGAAGCAGGGCCCAGGAGAGCTGGTTAGTTTTCAAGCAGCACTTCCTCCACACCCAGCAGCAGTGCATCCCTGTGTGTAGGAAGGCAGGCAGAGGGGGCAGGAGACCTGCGTGGATGAGCAGGGAGCTTGTGGCAATGCTCAAGCAGACGGCAGCGGTATACAGAATGTGGAAAAAAGGACAGGTCCCCTGGGAGAAATACAGGAACGTAGTCAGGGAGTGCAGAGATGCGACAAGGAAAGCTAAGGCACGGTTGGAACGCAATCTGGCAAAGGACGTTAAAAATAACAAGAAAAACTTATTCGAATATATTAACAGCAAAAGGAAGATCAGAGAAAACGTGGGTCCGCTGGTGAACGGGATGGGCACCCTGGTTAGGAATAACACAGAAAAAGCAGAGTTGCTCAATGCCTTCTTTGCTTCGGTGTTTACCAAGGGCAGCCCATTAGAGCCCCAGGCCCTAGGGACAAGAGAAGAAGCCGGGGGAGAGGAAGACTTGCCCTGGGTAGAGGAAGATTGGGTCAGAGAGCACCTAAGGAACCTCGATACCCACAGATCCATGGGCCCTGATAGGATGCACCCCGGAGTGCTGCGTAAGCTGGTAGATGTCATAGCTAAGCTGCTCTCCATCATCTTTGAGAGATCCTGGAGAACAGGGGAGGTGCTGGAGGACTGGAAGAAGGCCAATGTCATGCCAGTCTTCAAAAAAGGCAGGAAGGAGGACCCAGGCAACTATAGGCCAGTGAGCCTCACCTCCATCCCTGGAAAAGTGATGGAACGGCTCATACTGGCCATTGTCTCCAGGCACATGGAGGACAAGAAGGTGCTCAAGAGTAGTCAGCATGGATTCACCAAGGGGAAATCTTGCCTGACTAACCTGATAGCCTTCTATGATGAAATGACTGGCTGGATAGACAAGGGGAGAGCGGTGGATGTCGTCTATCTCGACTTCACCAAGGCTTTTGACACCGTCCCTCACAACATCCTCCTGGGCAAGCTCCGGAAGTGTGGGATAGATGAGTGGACAGTGAGATGGATTAGGAACTGGCTGGATGGCAGAGCTCAGAGGGTGGTGCTCAGTGGTGTGGAGTCTAGTTGGAGGCCTGTAGCTAGCGGGGTCCACCGGGGTCAGTCCTTGGTCCAGTCCTGTTCAATTTATTCATCAATGACCTGGATGAAGGCACAGAGTGCTCCCTCAGCAAGTTTGCTGATGATACCAAACTGGGAGGAGTAGCCGATACCCCAGAGGGCTGCGCTGCCATCCAGAGGGACCTAGACAGACTGGACAACTGGGCAGTGAAAAACCTCATGAAATTCAACAAGGCCAAGTGCAAGGTTCTGCACCTGGGGAGGAGTAACCCCAGACACCAGTACAGGCTGGGGACTGACCTTCTGGAGAGCAGCTCTGCAGAGAAAGACCTGGATGTCATGGTGGACAACAAGTTGACCATGAGGCAGCAGTGTGCCCTCGTGGCCAAGAAGGCCAATAGGATCCTGGGGTGCATTAAGAAGAGCGTCTCCAGCAGGTCGAGGGAGGGGATCCTGCCCCTCTACTCAGCCCTGGTGAGGCCACATCTGGAGTATTGTGTCCAGTTCTGGGCTCCACAGGACAAGAGGGATGTGGAGCTGCTGGAGAGAGTCCAGCACAGGGCTACGAGGATGATCAGGGGCCTGGAACATCTGCCCTATGAGGAGAGGCTGAGGGAGCTGGGCCTGTTCAGCCTGGAGAAGAGGGGACCTGAGCAGTCCCCTCTTCTGAGCAGTGTCTAGAAGTACCTCAAGGGAGGCAGTGAGGAAGATGGTGCTGGCCTCTTTTCAGTGGTGGCCACTGACAGAACTAGGGGAAATGGCTGGAAACTGAAGCATCGAAAGTTCCACAGGAACTTAAGGAAAAATTTTTTAACAGTGAGGGTGCCAGAGCACTGGAACAGGTTCAGAGCACAGGAACAGAGTCTCCTTCTCTGGAGATCTTCCATACCCGCTTGGACGCAGTCCTGTGCCACGTGCTCTAAGTGACCCTGCGTGTGCAGGGGGTTGGACTAGATGACCTCTAGAAGTCCCTTCCATGACCTCTAGAAGTCCCTTCCAACCTTAAGCATTCTGTGATTCTATGATTCCATGACTGCTGGTTCAAATGTGCCGTGAAGCAAGTCCTTTCCTCACTCACTCCTGTTCCAAGTCACAGGAGCACGTGCTGGGAACTGAGGCTTGCTGACAGCATGGACAACAAAATAAAAGCACTGCTGCTGGCCACGGCAGAGCTGCTGCCTTTGACACACGCATCGTATCGTGTAAAATCAACCTCCCTGATGGCACAAACGTGGTCGAGGCGGCAGGGCTCCTCGCACGGGGCAAGGTCGTATTTGACGGAGTTAAACTCGTAGTACTGCTGCAGATACTGCGCGTCCTTCGCTATCCTCTCCAGCACCGTGTGCATGGAGCGGGCAGAGCCGTCGGGCACGTGGAAAGCTCCCGTCAGCCGATACTCCTCCTCCCACGCTGCGGAGATCGTATTGGCATGAGTTAGATTCAAGTAGTAAGTCACCATATCCTGCAGGGAGAGAAAGCAGAACAAGGAGAAACGTGCCCAAAGAGATGCTGGCAGGAACCAGCATGAGAACCCAGGGACAGATGGCTCAAGTGAGAGCATTCAGCACACACCATAAAAGCAGTTTCATCCCATTTTACTATTTTATAAGTGATTAAGGGTTCACGTTTCTCTGCTTTTTATTTTAAAACACCAGGATTTTTGAGCCTGGCCTCCTTCAAAAATCACTCTGGTGTTATATTATCTACACTGTCCTCTGGCAGAAGGGACAGCTGGAGAAGTGTTACAGGATTCAGCAGTTACTTACTCAAGTGTGAACAAAATGACATTTAAAAAGTTCTACAAAACCCCTGCTTTCACTCTGTTGCTCTTCTCTCTGCCTTCCTTCACTAGCTCTCCACACTGTGTTTTAGGACAGACAAGCACACATTTCTTATGCTGAAAACTTGTAAATACAGTATCTGCAGAGATGCTTTATCCACTGTAAAAGAAAAGCACACAAACAGAATCCTCTACCTTTTTGCAAATGAAGACAAAGGAAACAAAAGCCTTCCCTGCACTACAATTAACTTCTGATCCCATTACAAAATAAATTAATTCAGCATGTAAGTGAGCCCTGAATAACTTCCTAGCCAGCTAGAGTTTTTAAAGGGCGTTCAGCAAGCCTGCTAGTCCCCAAAGAGAGTTTGGAAATCCGCATTTATTGAAAAGCAAGTGTAAAAGGAGACTAGCTGAAGATAACAAGAACAAGCCTGAACTCTCTTGCACTGCCCTGGCCTGGGCCAGCTGAGGTGTCACTTCCTTTACTCACTGGCACTCTCTGGATCTTTGTGCTAACCACAAGACTGAAAGACTTTGTTCTAGGTTCTCTGCTGCATCATCTCTTGGCTTCCTGTAGTCCTGCTTGTTAAAACTATATGGAGAAACCGAAGTGCCCAGCTGAGACTGCTGCACAGAGCACAATGGAATCCCCTACCTTCACTTGAAGGGTGTCTGGATCATAATCAATCACCCGGATCCCGGGGTTGTTGGCTCCGTTAACCACTCCAGGTAACGTTGTTTTCCAAGGAGTCACTCCAGGGGCTAAGAACATGACGTTGATCGGAGAACCTTAACAGAAATACAAAACAAATCATGAGTGGGAGAGGCCTGGCTTGTAGCAGACTCAGCCCACACTGCGACGAGCATCCTGGCAACTGCTGACCCTGCACCATCGCTCCCCACACCTAGTTACAGCAGAGCATGCACGAAGATCACGGTGTTGAACAGCACCAGGCTCAACCTGTGGTTTCTCCAGCTAAAAGCAGCTCTTCTGCAGCTTGGCACAAGCAGAAACTGTGAACAAGAGAAGGTGAACAAGAGAATCGCCCTCAGGGAGAGCGACCCACAGTGCCCTTGCTGTTCTCTTATGCCTCAGGTAAGGTCCAGAAACTAGCCCAGGAATGATTTTGGGAGGATTGAACGCAGTCATCATGCAAATACTTGGATGGCCAAATTCGGTACCTGTGTCACTGTAAAACATCCGAAAGCTGTCGGTGTGATGGTGTCCAAAAAACTGGGCAGCAATGACTCTGTGGTGCTTCTGCACGATTTGCAGGTATCGTTCATTAAAGTTACTCCGGAACCAGGGCTTGCCTCTTTTCTTCTCAAAGAAGCCAGGAGGAACATGCCCAGCAATGTAGACCTACAACACAACGAGCAGCACTGAACACAGACTCCAAGCTTCCCAAAGAGAGCATTGCCTTGCTGGTCCTGGGTACACAGGGATATCAGGAGTGTCCTTCTTCCAGGCTCAGAAAAGCCAGGAACAAAAACTTTTTTTTCTCCCCTTCTCTCTCTCTCTCTTTTTTTTTTTTTATTTTTATTTTTATTACCATTTCTTCTGCTTTTGAGGCGTTGCTCAGCGTCTCTTCCAGCCACTGGAACTGCCCTCCAGGATCCTCCTCATCAGCTGTCTCGTTATTCTGGTCGTAGTAGAGGTTGGTGTTGAGGACAACCATTCGCCCTCTTGTGTTTGGGCCGGGCAGCTTCTCACTGTAGAAAGCACCTGCAAAATACAACCAGGAGAACAGGCTGCAGTTCTGGCCACACAGGCACTTGTGCTCCCAATCCCTGAGCCTCTCCTTGGCACTACCTGCAGCACAGTCACTATCCAGGCAACGTCAGCAGCTCTAACACAGAATATGGATTTGGTGTGACTCTCTTCCCTGTGTCTCCTTGTCCTGCGCCTGCTACTCAAGGTGACAACAGGCTCTGGGTGCTAAGAGCAAGTACAGGACAGTCCAGGAACTGGCAAGTTATTGAGAGCCACATAGAGAGCCATATACAGAGCCACAGTACTGTCCTACACCAGCAGCTTTCTTGAGAGACCTTTTTTATTTTCACTAAACGCACTACTATCTACAGAGACACTTTCCTGTATCTCTAGGGAAGCAGAAGAGACTAAACCACAAAGAAATTTCTTCTTGTGCATACAGGAAAACTTTGCCAGCAATCAGTTTTAAATTGGGCCCTCCCTCTTACAAACACTGCAGCTTGGGGAATAAAAACAAGGACACTTCCCTGGTGACTCTCTGGTGACAGTTCACTCGGATGATGGCTCTCCCAATCACTCCCATGTCCCCAGCACACTAACCAGGCTGGTGGTGCCAAACCTGCTCTGAACAGAGGAATGGAGCTATCGTCCAGCCAGGAGCGCCACAGTTCAGCTGTTTGGTTGTAGATCCTGTGCTCCTTTCCTGGAAGCTGGTTCTTGGGGTGGAAGTCATGATTGCCCATCACAGCATAGACTTTCGTTTCTAGAGGCAGAGAGAAGGAAGCACAGAGGAATCCACTCAAACTCGAGTTCTTCAGCACCAGAGCTCTCCAGAGAGCTTACAGACTCCCAAAGAGCAGCCCGGCCCAAGGGCTCCAGGTACCATCCACACCAAACCCGTGTGGCCGCACGGACAGGGAACAGCAAAGACCATCAGTCCCCAGGGAGGCTGCCCCAGAGCAGGCCATGCCTTTAGAACCGCAGTTAGTGAGGTTTCCTGGTCCTCCTCCCCTCACTGCTGAGATTTGATGGAGAATAAGTTATACAGCCTTTTGTTTTCCATAATTAGTAGTTACAGAAGTGCTTCTTTTCTCCTCTTCTGTGTGATTTAATCTGAAATAGCAAGGGCGTGTCAGACACGGCCGGATCCAAACTGCCTGTTCAGCAGCTGGGAAGAGGACAAACCAGTCCCAGTGCCCACAGCTTTCCAGTGCCTTTTCCCATCCTATGATATCATTTATCCACTGGTAAGTTCTTCCCAGGAGACTTTGTACTCTTCTCCCCTACTCATTCTCTCAGCCCCTACCTGGAAAAATCTGTTTTATCAGAGAAGTCAGATTTTCAATTATATGCAGAACCTGTATTTCTCCAAGCTGCTCATTGGGGACATGAGGAGTGTCATCTCTGGAGAAAACAAATAAACAAACAAACAAACCAAACATGAAAACAAACAAGTGACAAAAACAAACACGAAAGCAAACAACAAAATGAACAGGACCAGCAGTCATCACGTATGATGAGCAGTGCATATACTTAAAGCGATAAGGCAGAGAACTTTGGTTTATACCCTCTGTTTTCTTTTTGCCTTCTAGAAAACAGAGATAATAAAGACTCTTCAGGGCAGCAATCAGCACTGTGTCATGGGCACTAATGGAGTTTCAAGGAACTGCTCATGTTTAAAACTTGCTCTGCTTTCTTCTATCTTGAGAGAAGGACCTCAATGTATTTAATAGAAAGTGCACTAGGGAGCTTTGAGGAAGAACGTGTCTGCCTGGTTGTGAATTTCATCAGCAACAGCAAAACAAAACTCTTGGTACTCAAGAGAGCAGTAAAATAACAACTCTGCCATTGAAAATGAAACAAGTGGATGGCTCCAGTAAGGCAGAGACCCGTGAGATCTACTTCTGAAAATCCAGCAGGCACATTTCAATGTTTTCTATCTCTAGACTGAGGAAGGATTATAAGGCCATTGGAGATTAAAACTCACAAAGATTTTGAAGAACTGCAATGTTTTGAGAAACAGAAAAACAAGACAGTTTTACACGCCAGCTACTCCTGAGCAGAAAGGATCACCTGCACAAAGGCAAAGAAGGAACAGTGGGTTAGCCAGCAGCACCACGGACCAGCCTTGAGGGTTATAAAAGCTCACAGTGAACACGGCGCTGTTAGGAGACGACACGAACAGAGGGATGTGCGAACCTACAAAAATCATGCAGAATAAATCTCTCCCTGTCTGCATGCACTACTGGGGCCTTCTGCAGAGCAGGGTGCTGGCTTCTGGCCACCATGCTATGAGAAAGCTCCATCTGGGGAGGTTCTTTCTAATTTTAAAGAAAAATAACTCTCCTTTGAAGCCAAACTTCCCTGTTCCTCTCTGCAGCATGGAGAAATACCACGAGCCTGTTTTCTGGTGCCCTCCTGCCCGCACCTCTAGCAAGGTGGGGGGCTGTGCACCAGCGTAACGAACCTGCTCGGGTCCCACAGCCATTTTGGGGTATTCAGAATCCGCCAGGAGGAGGCGAGGGCTGGCAAGGACCGAACAGGAAGGAAGGGCAGCACATGCCGACGCTTCCCCTCGTCTCCCCGGGGCAGCCGCGGGTGCCGCTCTCCGCTCCGGCCCCGTGTCGCGGCCGGCGGCCTCCTCGCAGCAGCCCAGGGTCACCCACGCGCAGCCCTCCACGTCCTCTGGCTCCTGCCGGGCATGGGCGGCCTCAGCGCGTGGGAGCGGGAGGGAACACGCGGCACGTCCCGGCAATCTGGGGAGTATCTAGTGTTTTGTTTTCTCTCTCTTAGTTGAGCATTCCCAAGAACCAAGAGGTGACTCCTCAGACCGGGATTTCCTCATTGAGAGGGACGGCTCCCAGGCCAGCCCCACACCGCATCTGTATTTATTCGCAGTTATCGCGCGTGCCTGTCGGTATCTGTTCACCTGAGGGCTCCTCACCCGGTCCAGAGGATGAAGTCCGGCTGCGGCACGAGGCGCCTCATGGCGCTCACGGCGCCCTCGAGCAGGCGCCAGGGCGCGTCGCACTCGTAGCTGCCCCAGGGCCCGGCGGCGGCGGCGGCGCGGGAGGCGCTCGAGGGACAGGGGACAGACCCGCCACGGTTCGGCCGCCGCGTCGTAGCCGGGGTCCCAGTGCAGGTCGGAGAGGTGCCAGAAGCGCCCTGCGCCACGGGAGAGGCTCAGCGGGGCGGGCGGCGGGATGGGGCGCCCCTCATCCCCCCCCGCCGCCGCCACCGGCGCCCCGTTACCTGCGAGGGCCGCGGAGAGCGGGCAGAGCAGGAGCAGGAGCAGCACCCAGAGCGCCATGACGGCCGCGGGCCTGTCCCGCCCCGCTCGCCTCAGCACTGCCCGGGCACGCGCCAGCACTCAAAATGGCGGCGGCTGCTTCGCCGCTGGTGGAAGGAGCGGGAGGAAAGCGCTTGGCGATTGGCTGGGGGCCGCAGCAGCGGGCCCGCTGATTGGGCGGCTGCCGGCAGAGCGCGCGCGCACGGAGGGGTCTGCGCGTCTTAGCGCGGAGCCCGTGGCTGCCGTTAGGCCTCGGAGCTGCCGTCGCCGCCGCCATGTGGAGCGCGCAGGGTGCGGGAGCCGGGGCGGCGCGGGCGACCGGGGAGACCGGGCGGGGAGACCGGGGCTCGGACGGGCAGTGCCGGTGGCGCGGGGGGACCGGGGCCCGAGGCGGTACACGAGGTCCGCGGTCCCCCTCACCTCTCCCTTTGCCCTCCCGCAGGCGGCTTTGAGGGCGGCTACGGCGGCGCGGGCCCCGCGGGCGGCTACGTGCAGTCCCCGGGGGGCTTCGGCTCCCCCGCGGGCACGCAGGCCGAGAAGAAGCAGGTGGGTCGGGAGCGGGGCCGCGGCGCGGGCGGCGCTGGGCCCGGCGGCGCTCACGGCCCCGCCGCTGTCCCCGCAGCGGTCCCGCTCGCAGAACATCGTGCCCTGCACCGTGTCGCAGCTGCTGGCGGCCGAGCAGGTGGACGAGGCCTTCCGCATCCGCGACGTGGAGATCTCGCAGGTCACCATCATGGGCATCATCCGGCACGCCGAGAAGGCGCCCACCAACATCCTCTACAAGGTGGACGACATGACGGCCGCCCCCATGGACGTCAGGCAGTGGGTTGACACCGATGTAAGCGCCAGCAGGGCCCCACACAGGTCGTGGAGGGGACACGGGTGGGCCCGGCTGCTGGACGAGGGGCACAGGGCACGAATCTAACGTTGGCTCTACCCTTGCTGTTTTAAATGGGGAGAAAATCTCAGAATTCAGGTGTTCTGAGTCAAACTGAGGTGCGGCTACCTGAAAGGAGGTTGTAGTGCAGCGGCACTTGGTCTCTTCTGCAGAACATCTACCAACAGGAGAAGTGGAAATAGCCTGAAGTTGCGCCAGGGACGTTCAGGTTATACATTAGGAAGAATTTTTACACAGAAAGAGTGGCCAAGCATGGGGACAGGCTGCCCAGGGAAGTGGCGGAGTCGCCATCCATGGCAGTACTCAAGAAACGTGTAGATGAGGCACTTGGGGACATGGTTTAGCAGGCAGGGTGCTGATGGGTTAATGGTTGGGCTCAATGATCTTGAAGGTGTTTTCCAACCATAACAACTCTATGATTTCTAGTGATTCCATGCATTAAACACCGTGTCACATTCTCCATTTGTCTTCTGTTTGTGTTTATATACCCTTCATTAAAAACATAATATTTTCTTGAAAAAAGGTTTTTGCTGTTTTGGAAAACGTTTGGGTAATTTTATACCTCAGGAAGCCGCAGAAGACCTTGCTGTAGCAGGGCTTACTGATATTGTACAGAGCTCTCCTCCTGCTTTAAAATCCATGTGTGGTTCCACATTGAAGTTCACTCGCAGCTTTTTCTATTTTTCACTTGTAATAACTGGTTTTATTGGATGTAGGGATGTATGGCTTTTGGGCTTGCTTGAGGTAAGCCTCCTTTCTCAAATCCCTTGCTGTACTAATGGAGAAATGAAAATGTGAGTCAGCAAAACCTTATTTCTTTTTACTATTTTTCCTTCTTTTAAGGAGGCAGGTGGTGAGAATGTTGTGGTACCTCCGGGAACTTATGTAAAAGTAGCTGGTCATCTTCGTTCTTTCCAGGTAAAATAACATTATTTACATAAGATTATTCCAGGAACGAGGTTGGAGTGGTGGCTTGAAGGATTAGTGATCTTGCAGGATTCTTTTAGACTGTCCAGTTAATCGTGATCTTTGTTCAGCCTTTCCTTGAATATTTTTGACAGCGCTGTATTAATTACTTTGATCCTAAATGCAAAGGATCCATTTCAAATGCCACTGTTGATGAGTTTTCTGCTGAACAGTCCTGGCCACTCTCTTCTTGGGTGTTTGTCTTGTAGAAATTAGATCTCATTCTCGTTACTGGGGGACACTATTTAGAGGGTGATAATGTCATAGAGGTGCTTCGTAATAGTCACTGTTCAAATAGTGATGTGCACATAAAAGTGTGGATAGCCAATTAGAAAACTGTATGTATATGTATTTTTTAGGGTTTATCCATTTGTCTTTATCATGTGAATTAATCTTAAAATGTATTATCTTACTATTGAGAAAGGAGGGGTTTCTTAGCACAACTTTTTTAAAAACTTTGCAATGTGGCTTTTCCTTTCATAGGTTGTTGCATTTTGTTCTCTTTGTTTGGGTTTGGTAAGCAGCCAGTGCTGTTGCTGTTGTGTCAGTTATAATGGATAGAAAGCCAGGAGCCATTAACCCAAATTCTTGTCCCATCATATGAGGAATTACTCAGCCTATGCTGAATTTACCAGTCACATATGAAAACAAGCCCCAAAACTTAGGCACTAGTTACCTGCAGACAAGCCCCCTATCCACCACTATCCTTGTTCCTAGAAATTGTTGGATTGGATGCTGTGTGTTCCTGTGGGCAATGATTTTTGTTCTTTCTTCCTTTTTTTTCCCTTCTCTGAAAGAATAAGAAGAGCTTGGTGGCATTTAAGATCATGCCTCTAGAAAACATGAATGAGTTTACCACCCACATCCTAGAAATCGTCAATGCCCATATGATCCTCAGAAAAAATCTTATGGTATGTACTTGGAGATCCTGGCACCTTAACCCTTGCACTGACTGCGGGGGTTGTTGGTTGTTTCCCAGAGGGATGGAGCTCTTCTTTCCCTGGGGAATTGTATTCAACTAGTGAGGCTGAGAAGCTCGAAATCGCTGGGGGGCTGTGGTGAAGAGGTGGCAGGAACGCTGGCTTCCCCACCAGGAAACTGTGCTGCAGTCCATTCCAGTTGTTACTTTGGGGGATTTATTCTGCATTGCCATGTGTCTGAACTAACATTCAGTCTTTCGCTCTTGCAGTCGGTGCCCAAAATGCCGCAGTCGTTCCCCTCTGCGGGGCTGGGCGACGTGGGGGGCTACGGCGGCGGTGGCAGCCTGCCCGTGAACGGGCTCACGGCGCATCAGAGCCAGGTGGGTGCCAGCAGCGAGCTGCTGCTCCGGGACGGCAGCGCTCACGGGGGCGGCTGTGGAGGGACCGGGTGGGACAGAGAAACGGAGTTCAGGCGGTCGGTGAAGACCGACGGCCGCTCCTCGGCCTTGCTGTAACTGTCCGGCCATGAAGGACGCGTTGGGTTGTGCGCGGGGATGTGGTGCTGGCCTCGCTGAAGGCCAGGTGTCCTAGCAGGAGTTTTGGTGCTTCTGTGAAAGGAGCTAACGTTTAGCCCCTGTAAATGCAGCGAGCATTTTCCAAAGGCTAATGGAATGGGCATGTCCGTGGTGCTCTTGGTACTGCGAACACGTGGAGCAGAAGGAGAGGAGGAGACACTGTGCTGGAAAGCAGAGCGTCGTCTGCTGTGCTCCCGAGTAAACTGCACACACTAGCCCATGACTCTTGTGCTTGCAGGTGCTGAACTTGATTAAGAACTGCCCTGTTGCAGAAGGAATGAGTCTTCAAGAGCTAAAATTTCAGCTCCACAATATCAGTATGGCAACAATCAAGTAAGTAAATAGAAACAGAGGTCGTTTTGGTAATTCAGGCTGCCCTTCCTAAACTCTGGTAAAGGAAGGGGGGAAATAGTGGGCAAGATGCTTTCTTGTTAAACCACTCAATTTCAGATATTTACAATAGTGTGTCTTGAAGTGTTTTGAAGTCTTTCAAGGTTAGATGTTGAAGTGTTGATGAAATGTCTCACTTTCACAACAAGTTGTTTAGCACTTCAGTAACGAAGTTGCACATACCTGGGAGCGTAACGGTGCCTCAGCATTATGCACTGTTGTCCGCGTGAGTTTGAGGACTCTCTTGCTCTCCTTGCATATTGGGCAAAATTTGGGAATAGATTTTTTTCTCTTTTTCTTCGCTATCTCATAAAACTTCTTCTTCCAAGGCAAGCGGTTGAATTCCTTAGCAGCGAGGGACATATCTACTCAACTGTCGATGATGATCACTATAAGTCTACAGATGCCGAGTGAAGCTGGATTTGGTTCTAAACAATATTTCCACCTGGATTTCATTCTAAATAAATGCCTGTCTGTGCTTCAAGTTACCCTGCCAAGCTTTGCGGCGCGGGAGATGGCTTTGCTCCTTCTGGCCCTCGCAAGTCACCGTTACTCTGAGCACGTACGTTGTCGATTCAAGGACAAGCCAAATGCACAGAGTTCTGTCACTCAGGTACTGTGCTGAGGCCAGATGGTTGAAAGCGTGAATAGGGAAAAACTGAACTCTTCAAAACTGCAGAGTTTTACTTTTCGTTTTGTTTTTTTGTTTGTTTCCTAATAGAGTTACCTGGGTTAGAAAGGAGAACTTCTTTCTAATTTTGTCGTGGGGAGATGATATTTTGTTTCTGGAGTAGTTTCTCCTAACTCAGCTTTCATTCCATTTCTTTCACAAAGTGAGTAGCTAACGACGATGTTCCACTGATATACAGTAATCAAGACTAGATTTTTTTTTAAAATGACTTTAGTCCGTGAATTAAACCTATATTTGTACTACAGGAAGATCTTGTTACCACAACTTTTGAATATTTCCAATAAAATTCTAACTTGAGTAGTTTTGCATGTGGTTGTGGCTCTGCAGGCATTTGTTCTTTCTAAAGCATCTACATTGGTAAAACTTACCCAGCTGGGTAAAAAAACAGCACATGCTTTCACATGGGTTGTTTGTTTTTAGTTGTTTTTTTTTTTTTTTCTTGAGTTTTGAAATAATTTACTCTAAAAGGTTAAAATAAACGCAGTGTCTGAACTAAGAGATTAAAAAATCCTACTACTGGAAGGAGTTACCAGTTGCATCACTGGCTTCCAAATACTGCCAGAATCATTTTTGTTAAGATGAGCACTTTTGCTCAAGCTAAAAAGAATTACATCTTGTGTAACAAAATTTAAAAAAAAAAAAGATATTTAAGAAATGATAATAAAAACACTGCAAGATGGGGTGGCGGGGGAGAAGAGATGTTGAAATTGGTGGTGAAGGTCCCTTCCAACCTTAACCATTCTGTGAGATCAGATCTGTGTTTCCTGTTTCTGCAGCTGATCTGCCTCATTGAGGGGAGCAGCGCTCACGAGGGCAGCTGCTTCTGCGTATCCTCCTAGTCATTATGTGCTTCACATCCTGCAAACTCAGAGCTGAAAACTGCCTCGTGGGAGCCGTTTTACGTTCATTAATAGCGTTTGAGAAGGTCATAAATATTCAGGGTGTTTTTCGCAGTGACAGCCTGAGGAAGGTAACGCTCCTCGGTTCGGGAACCAGGGTCTCCGTGGCCGCTGCCTTCGGCGCTGCTGAGCAGCAGGGCTGGGATCGAGAAGCTGCAAGGCCCTCGGTGCCGGCCGCCTGGGAGCCCTGGTTTCTGCACCGTGTTGCTCCAGCACTGGAGAGCTGCCCGTGCTGGCTCCTGCATGCGCCGTTGGGTCTGTGTTCGCAGGAGCTGCGCAAGTTTGGGTTTCATATGAGCTGCAAATCAGGGGCTTGAGGGCAGGTTTTTATCTGTGACTAATGACGTGACCTACCTCTGAAAAAGCAATTCCTGGGCTGTGTGTTCGTGGTGCTGGCTTTGCTGTTCAGTGCATTTGCTTCTGTTTATGCTGTAGCAAAACCAGTATATCCTGTTGAGGTTAAGACAGCAATACAACTCTATCTGGCGATGTATTTTGGGGGTGAATTTGCACTAGATGTGTATAACAGGTGAAATTCCATGCTATGGGAACTAGTGGATCTAGAAATCAAAAGTAACACAATTTCCCTTTTGCAGGAGGTTTGCAGATTAGGAAGCAAAACTGATCATTTATGGATGCTCAAATAAGTGAACTTCAGAGTAGTTATGACACTGACCAGAATAATTATGTGACTGGAGAGTAAGCTGGTAATTCTTTCCTTAGTTGCCCATTTGCTGTTTATTAAAAATGTCCGAAAGTGTCTGCTTTTGTCTGACTACTGGGAGGATTTGGAATAAAGCTTGGATCTGTTGGGAAGAAATGTGAGTTCTTTTGGGGGGTGGGAGGGGGTTTAATTTGAAAATATTAGTGAAATTAGATCAAAACTCAGGGAATGCTTTTGGTTCTAATAAAGGAGATGAAAAAAAAATGAATATTTTCAATTGTTCTAATTTTTATGTTCTCCTGCCTCTTCTCCGTGGCTGGAGCCTGTCTCTTTTCCGAGCCATTTGGGGATTAGTTCTTATTATAGGATGATGAAAAATGTTCCTGGAGTTGTTTAAATGCTTCTTCATAAGAAGGCAGGCCAGGTAAGAAACTAGTTTTTCCCTGTCCTGGTGTATATTCAGTCCTGATTCTGAATGTAAACCCTAGGGCAGAATCAGAGTAGAAGACAGCAGCCCAAATCCCAGCTAAGACTTGGGCTTGAATGAACGAAATCCTTTGTGACTTTGTGAACCTACCCCAGATTCCAGGTGAGGAATGCCATGGACCAAAGAACAGTTGAACCTAAAATCCCCCTTTCCTGGGAGAGGAACAAAGCAGTTTTATCTCAGATGAAGTTTGAAATTTATTTTCCATTTTAAAACTGCCAGCTTGTTGAGAAATCAGGACTGAGGAGTGAGTTTGACTAGCACTGAGAAAATGCAGCTTCTGTCTGTTAAGGTGTTTCTTAATGTGCTATCGTAACGGGAGTCACCAGTTTGGGTTCCAAGTGGAGCACTGTTGGCACCAAGTCTGAAAAGGATGGGCACAAACTACACGTGTGGAAGTGTCCAGCATCTCAACTACAGATCCCCTCTCTGAACTCCATGGTTAGGCACTTCAGAGGAGACCAAGTTGCTCAGCATCTTCCCAAACGCACCCACGTCTGGTTTAAAACCAGGGATGCTTGGGATGGAAATGGGCTGGTGTCGGTGGCAGCGGTGTCCCCAGCTGTGCCTTAGCTGCTGGGTACAGGGCCATGTGCAGAAAGCCACTGCTGGGGGTTTCATGAGCCTCTGACAGCGTCCAGCCAAGGTACCACAGGTGACATAAATACAATACAGTGTTAGTTGGGAAAGTTTTTCAGTTTGAAATGGGCATAGACATGACATATTCACCACTAAGGATCCTATTCAAGCTACATGCAGGCCGCGTCCTGATGTCCATGTAGTGGAGCAGAGCAAGAGCCTTGGCTGATGCCTCGGTGGCTGCTCAGTCCCTGGTTTGGGTCCCCCTGTGCGTGCTGGAGCTGAGGGGTCCCAGTGCAGGGCACCCCGGCCAGCTGGGGTCCAGCAGGGACCTATCCCGCGTGCACAGCTGACCCGGGCAAACAGACTGCGTTAGGGTAAGTAGGGAGCGTTTACCTGTTAGGATAGGGGCCGTTGGAGGCTGCACTGCGGATCCATTTGACTGTATTTAGCTTTTGCAAATAGCAAGTTTAATTTAGGACCTATGGAGGATCCCATAAACTAGAGGTTTAGAAAGGAAAGACAGTCTGCATTTTACGAATTGTCTTTTGAAGATCTTCATCAACTACTTCATAGTTGTGGTCAGAATCATCGTTCTCCACACCTAGAAGAGAACAGAAGGACTGGGTAAGTGCATGGAGCTGAAGGTCCATGGTTTAGCCCTGCAGCGGGCAGGGAGGCTCCTGCTGAGGATTAAGTGGCGAGGAGCCGTGCAGGGAGCAGGCGCCATGGTGGCCTCACCTTTGTCCTCTGGGCGCCTGCTCGACTGCGATCCTCTCCGTGGGGGCTGCGTGCTGTACTCGTTGGGGGTGCTCAGTGAGATGGAGGAGCTTCTTGTTTTCTGCAACGAGGGAGACGTGGCCATGGCCCGGGAAGGTGGCTGCAGAGAAACGACACGAGTTTCTGACTGCCAATGCGGAGCCTCGGCAGTGGCGGGTGCTGTGGGATCTGGGGTTGGGGGGCACCTTCCCCCAGGAAGCATCATCCCTTCCTCCCGCTCCCCGGCCAGGAAGGTACCTTCACTTTCTCAGGGCTGTTTCCTTTGGCTGTCCTGAGACCTGCCTTGCCCACAGCCTCCTTCGTCTTGGGGGGCCGCGGAGGAGGAGGAGCCGAACCGCCTGGCAACTGCTTCAGCAAGTGGTAGTAGAAATGCTCGTTCAGCTCCTCGACCCGTGACCAGTCCACAGAGGGGGGCTGGGGGTGGACAGGCTCCTCCGTGAAAAACAGGGACATGTCCAGCCACCGCGGTGGGACCTCAAAGCTCTCGCCTGGCTCCTCGCAGAAGCTGCTGACCAAGAAGGGCTCGGTGACACGTGCCTCCAGCCGCAAGGCGGAGAAGGAGCTGAGGACGTCGCGGGTGAGCGAGGGGTCCTTGGCCACCACTTTGACCTCGCAGGGCAGTGGGAGCTGCTCCAGGACCTCCTCTAGGCTGTACTTCTTGCTGTCGCACACCTCCTCCACAAAGCTGCCTCCCAGGGTTAGAGGCAGCACCAGCTCTTCGCTCTCCTCCCCCTCGTCTTCCTCGCTGCTGCGGCGCGTGCAGAGCAGCGCGGTGCTGCCGGCGCCGGCCTGCCGCAGGCAGCGCGCGTCCAGCCGGTCGCCCACGCTGAGCGAGGGCACGTCCTCGTCCTGGCCCTCGCAGTCCCGCGTGACCACGACGCGCAGGCGCTGGCCGGCCTGCAGGCTGGACGCCAGCTCGTACACGGTGCTGAACTCCCGGGGGCGCCTCCGGAACCTGCCCTGGTACGCGCTGGACACGAGGAAATGGCGGGTGCCCTTGCGAGCCGAGGCCAGGACTTTCCAAGCGCGGCCCTTGCCGTGGATCTGGATCCGCTGGCCTTTCTGCAGGCGGGGAGCCCAGTCGTTCTTGAAGACGCCCAGGGAGCTGGGGCCCTCCAGGATCTCAGCTTGCACGGGGAGGGCTTCCTCCATGTGCAGCACCTCACTGAGCAGCAGGGGCTTGATGAAATGGACGTGCTGGGCCTCCTCCGTGACGTCTTCCACGTCCACCTCCAGCGTGGAGGGGATTTTCACCACGTCCTTGCGCACTGCGGGGAGAAGGGCCGTGCTGAGGCCTGGGCTCGGCCTTCCCCCAGGGAGCGCCTCATCATGGCCACCCGCTCCCCCCGGCCGGCCACCACGGTGACGGCTGCATGTCGGGGGCTCCTAGGGCTTTAACTGGCCAAGGCCGGACCTACGGGCTGGCTGTCCGAAGCCAGAGCTGTGGTCGTTACTCGGTGCCTGTGTGGATAGAGCTGCGGGGCCACCACGGCGCCGAGCAGCCCTCTCCTCCCGCCGCCCCCGTCCCCCGCGTGCGCCAGCTCCCGCACGGCGCCGGAGCGCCCGCCGCGTCCCCCGCGGACACCCGCACACCTGCGTCCCGGCCTCGGACTCACGGTGCATGATGGCTTGCACTTCGTAGACGGGGCTGAGGAGGACGGGGCCCGGGGCGAGCGCGGGGCAGAGCAGGCGCCGGGGCCAGCGGCCCCCCTGCGCCAGCAGCGCGGGCAGCGCGAGGCCCCGCTGCCCGCCGCCCTCGAAGAAGCGACCGCGCAGCGAGAGCGGCAGGCGCAGCCGGCGCTGCTCCCCGCGGCCGCCGGCCGTGCGGACGGCCGCCTTCCTGCCCTCCAGAGCCTCCAGGAAGATGGGCTGCGCCTTGGGAATGACCTGCCTCTCCACGGCGAGGTCGACGGCCGAGATGAAGCACAAGGGCTGAGCCTCCTGGGTCCTCCGCTTGCTCTGGATCAGCTCCTCCAGGCTGGTGTAGGGCCGCGGGTCTGGGCTGGGCTGGAAGAGACCTGCAGGAAGGTGAGGCTGAGCTCCGGGATGCTCCGTGTGCGCGACGGCACCCATGGATGTGCTGGAGGAGGGCCCAGCGCGGAGCTGCCTGTCAAGGGGAAGGGCTGGGCAGGTGCCCCATGGCCGTTTTGGTGGGAGGACGAGAGGGGCTGTCCAGGGCAGCCCTCTGCAGCAGGCACAGGCCAAGGGCCGGGGCGCGCGGGCTGCGCTGGGCTCTGCCCCACTCACCTTGGAAGCTCAGGGGCAGCTCCGTGGTTTGCCCCATCTCCACGTCCTCACAAACGACCTTCTGCAGCTTGATGGCAATAATTTTTAGGAGATCTCCAGTTGATAAGCAGCACTCGTTGCCTGAGATCTCATACACGGAGCCTGCAGGAGAGGAAGGGACCGTTGAGCGGCTGCTGTTGCTCTGAGCAAGAGCCAGCCCTGCTCCCCCTGCAAGCTGCGCCCAGAAACCTTCCGGGGGGATCGCTCCCTGCAGCAGGGCCTGGCCGCGCTCCGGGGAGCAGGGCTCTGTCCCGGGCAGCCCGGCCGGGCTCTGCGTGTCGCTGGGTGCCTCTGCGGGACTGTCGAGGTGGCTCCGTTCGCAGCCTGGAGCTTTCCTGCTGCTTCCCTGCGGAGCGGCCTCTTACGGGCCAGGCTGGGAGGAGGATGGAGAGGGGGGTCCCTGCGGGAAGGGTGGGCACCCACCGGCTCCCTGCCCCGGGGGGGTGCAGAAACTCACATCCCTTCCGCCACATCAACTGCTGGTTTCAAACTGATAGGAAACGGGGTTATTTCTGTCCCATTGACTCATTTCTTCCCCAGTTGCTACGATAATCACTGGGCAGAGGTTGCCCCAAACTGCTGCTTCAACAAGAGAATGGGGTTGTATCTGGGTACCCCCGAAGCTGTCCACACCTTGTGCCCACAGCTGGGACACTGGCCTTGGTGCCCTGGAGGGTGAACAGCCCCGAGGGAGCCGGCTCCCGCGTTGGTGTCCTGCTTGGACCCGTGACTGCGGCCCGGGGCTGTGGTGTGGGGCAAAGGGGCCTCACCAGCCCCAGGGATTTCTGCAGGGGCTGAGGGATGGGTGGCAGCCCTTTGGGGACAGGCGGGTCTCGCACATGGGGTTGACGAGGTGCCCCATGAACGAACCAGGCCAGCTGACAGCTTTGGTGGCCCCACGTGCAGCCGTGAAACAAAGAGGCCCTGAAACGCCGTGAAAATCCGCTGCTGCAGGGTCCCAGCTCCCAGGGCAGCACTGGGCACAAGGAGCACAGCCGACGATGGACATTCACTGGGGACCACCTGGGGTCCCCCTGCCACCAGGAGGGGCTCAGGTGATGCTCCAGGTGTTGCCACACCAGCGAGCGCTGGTAGGTGGGAACGGCTGTGTGGGACACCCATGCAACTGCCAGGCTGCCTGGCCAGAAGGGGGAAACTGCAAGTGCAAGTGAGAAGAGTGGAAAAAAATAAGCAGGGGAGGAGGAGTGAAAGCGGGGAGGTCTGAGAAAGCCCTGGGCCCCTCCCATGTGCTGTGGCCCCATGACGGCATCGAGGAAATTATTGAAAAAGGAAGTAAATGCGCAGCTGGGAGCTGCTGCTCGCACGTGGCATGGCCAGCGCCGCGGCGGCCGCGAGGCGCTCGGGAACGCGAGGAGGGTCCGTGCAGTGAGAGGCCGGGGCTGCCGCTGGGGCCGTGTCCATGTGGAGCACGGGCTGGCCCTGCGCGGGCCACGGAAACCCACCCAGAACAGGGCCAAGGGTGCCGGGGGCATCCACGGCTGCACAAGAGAGGGTGAGGAGAACATGCATCTTAAAACCGCTGTGGGACCTGCCCTCCACATTTTTCCTACCCAAAAGAGCTGCTGGAAGCCAGAAATGATATGATTAATAATGACAACAAATGAAGAAGTGTTTAAGAACTATTAGGATGGTGTATCTGCAAGGTTACCAACATTGCTTAGTCCCCACTACGCTCTCATCTACCCATAAGGTCAAACATCGTTTGCCAACGCCAAGAGAAGGAATCCTGCGAGAGACACTGCTTATTGCTAAGGAATCAGTAGTACCGGGAAGCTTGTACAGCCCATATCCTAGAAAACCTCAGGGCTGATAATGGGGTAGAGGGTCATAAAAGAGAAGAAAAACAGTGCAGAAGTGTATGACAGCATCAAAAGCAGGAAGCCCAAACGCTGAAATCCAAAGGCAAAATACAGACACTGTTTCCAAACACCAGGAAACACTCCGTGCTTGGTCACTCATGGAAGAGCTGCCCTGGGATGAGCTGTCTCTCCAGGAGCCAGAACTCCTCAGGCTGCGATACCAGCTCACGACACCAGCCCACAGGAGCAATAGCCCTTTCGGCCCTTAAATATCTGAATTCATCAAGCTGCTGCAGGAACCTGTGCACAACAAGCTGTCTCCCCGCGCTGCGATGACGGCCACCTCCCCTGCGAAGCGCGGCAGAAAGCACCAGTTATCTCCTCACCACACCAATTGCTCAACGGATTAACTCTTGCTGTTTGACTGAGCAATGGCATTTTTACGCATTTAGCAGCTTTAAAACATTAGGCCAAGCGAAGTCTTTGAGAAAGGTGACCATCTGTCCTGATGAGCTACAGGGAATCAGTTTGATCACTGCAACAGCATTCCCTGCTCCTTCTAGTAACGGAACAGGCTGTCCACGCGCTGCAGGTGCGCCGGGGAGTCCTGCACTGCTGTTCACACCATGGATCAGCACCTGTGCGCGGCAGGGCACGGTCCGGCCGTGCGACCCCATCTCCTGCCTCCTCCTCGCGCTGCCTCCATCTCAGCAGCAGCCACGGGAGGAATCCACCTTGCTCAGGACTTCACCGTAACCTAAAATCTGCTCCGTGGTCGGGCCCAGGAGGAGGCCGAGCGCAGTGGACCAGGCTGTAGGGCTCTGTGCTCCTGCCACTCTCAGCTCATCGGGGCCAAGAGCCACCCTGTCCCACCATCCTGTGGCCACCAAGCGTGCGGCTCCGTTCCTGCCAGCCCCACGGCCAGCGCGGGGTCACTGCTGGTTGCCGCTGGGATGAGAGCTGAGCATGGGATGGAGGAGCAACTGAGACAAGTTTTAGAGCCCGCCGCGTTCCCGACAGCACGACCGCAGGTGCGGGGGCCATGGTGGGTGCTGGCTGTGGAAGGGAAGGTGGTTCCTCAGTTCCTGAGCAGCAGCTGCCTCTACAGCAGCCGCACAAGGACCTGGGCCTCCCCCAGGACACAGGCACCTGGGAGCTCTCATGGGGCTTCCACTTCGGAGGTGGGACAGGGGGGCCTGGGCTGCCGCGGTGCCGGGGAGCCAGGACACAGCTCGGAGCGGGGAGGGACCCAGCACTCACCTTGGAAGTAGACCCCGGAGCAAATCCTGAGCACACGAGGCAGCACATCGGGGTTCAGGGCGCAGATGTACTCCTGGAGGGACAGGGGCTCCATGGCCGCGCGGCGGAGCCCTCCGGAGCGCTCTGCGCGGGGCAGAGCTCGTGGGAAGCCGCTCTCGCCTCTGCTTTCGCTTCTGCGAGGCAACTTCTGCTTTCAGCAGCGGTTAAACCCACTCCCGAGCAGACACCCACGTTGCTGGCAGCGCCGCGGCCTGCGCAGAGCGACCGGCGCCACCGGGACCACCACCCCCGGCACCCGCGGCCCGGTGCGGCCCGGCACGGCCCAGCACGGCATGGCGCAACCGGCGCCTCCCTGCCCCGCTCTGACAGGGCTGGCACGGCCGCAGCGGCAACCCTGGGCATGGCAGCCCAAATCCCGCGGCTCCAGACGGGCCTGGCCTTGGCAAAGGTGGCCGGGCCGGTTGTTGGCTCCGTGGGCCACCGCGATGGCAGCAGCACTGCTGAGAACTGCTGCTCTGAGCGCAGCTTGGTCACAGTTTTCGTTAACTTTGGCCAATGAATCGCACTTTCAAGCTGCGGGGTCAGAGGCAGGATGGGCCTTCAAGTAGAAGAGAAACTTGGAGAAAGATCTTTTCAAACGGTTGATGCTGAAGGGGATGTTTGTGACTTGCCCGTGGCTGGGGAAGTTGGCTGCTCTCTGTGAGAACTAGTGCAGTTCCCATTACTTGGTACCGGCTGAGTCAAAGGGAGGGCCAGGCCAGGCTGGAGCAGTGGGGTCCCTCCGTTGCAGTGACGTGCAGGGTGTCACTGCGGGGCTGGTGACAGGGACATGCGGAGGTCCCCGCTCCATCATGCCCCTAGGAGCAGGACGAGCCTCGACCCCGGACCGCGCTGGCTGCGGCTTTGATCGGCTCCACCGCCCTGGGGATCAGGTTTTCCTGCTGCCCAGTGGGAATGTCCCAAACTGCTCGTGTGGTCATGGGCCCTTGTTCCCTTCTCTGCCCCTGCTGGGAAGAAATGACCTCCGAGGGCTGCAGAGCTCCCTGCCAGGACCCGCAGGCTCTTACTGGGTTGTCCTTAGTCTCCTCTTCGCCAGCCAGACTAACCCAGCTCCCAAACTGCTCCTGTGCCTCCCTGACGGCCTTGGCAGACCTCTGCTGGCACCACAACAATTCCCCCACATCCCTCTTGTATTCCCAGGGCAGGAAGAGCTGCCCTTAACCTGCCACCGCGTTCTTGCCTTAGTCCCATATGTGATTTGCCCTCTACACGGTGAAGGAACCACACGGGCTACAGTAAATACCATGACCAGGGGCCTGGGGAAGCGCCGTGCAGCAAACCCCTTGGAGCTGCAGGGCCCACGAGGACGCCGGCTCCGCTCCCCCGGGCTCTCCCGAGGTTCCAGGCTCTGCATGGAGCAGCAACGAGACCCGGCCTGGGAGGAAAGCAGGGAGCCGCGTGTGCAGGAGCCGAGAGCGGCTCTTCCAGGAACGAGCGACGTGCTGGGGAGGAATACGGGGGGTTTCATTTCTGCACGGCATGAGGAACCTCAGTCCCAAGTACGGAAATACCCAGAGCTGGCAAAGGCAGGGCCTGCGCTTGCACGGCTGGGACGGACCAGCGCAGCCTCTCCTTAGAAGGTGGCGAATTACAGCTTAAGTCCCTGAAAAATATGGGAAGAAATAATCTAATAAAAGTATTTCTAAGCACTTGAAAGATGGGCAGAACCTGAAGAGCAGCTCATAATAGGGCAAAGATCTTGTAGCCAGAGAAACAGAAATGTTTGTTGTCTAGGCTCTGGCTCATACGGCATTTTCATTTAAAATTAAGGAAATCTGGCTCATACAAGACTCTCATGTGCAGGGTGTAAATGTGATTTGCGCTATATATCTCATGAGCAAATAGCAGTGATCCTCTGTTTAAAATGCTCAGATGAAGTGTGGGCTCCTGGGATCTCATATGGACTCATTTCTCCATGACTTCCATTCACATCCGAACAGGGGATCTAGGCATTAAGCACAGAGACTCCGGCGTGCCGTGGGACAGGCTGAGGACTAAGAAGAGTTTGGACAGACGGAGGAACGTGCAGAAAACCTTAAAGGAAATTTGGAAGCCAAGACACAGGAAAGAGCTCCGAGCGCACTGGGAAGTACTTGGGTGGTTGCAGTTTTGGAGTAATGAGTGGACAGACGTTTGCTGGAACATCCCAGATCTGTGCAGGGGACATGGGGCAGCATGGGGTCAGCCACCAACTTGGGGAAAGCGGGAGGGACCGGGGACCGAAGGAGTTAGCTGGAAAATCAATCACAGAAAATAATATGTCAAAAATAAGATAAAAGGCCACTGAGTGCAATGACAAAAACATATGGCGGCCCGGACTGATCTGTATGGACTCGAGCAGAGCCTATGCAATATAGGTATATTTTATATGTCTGTATATGACACCTCTGGTATGTGCTCTGTGCTCTGATGGTCGCACTCCACACAGTTGCTCTTGGTAGCCCTTGGCTCAGCACGTAACACGGTTGTGGTTGGCGAAGACGCCCAAGATAGCGCTGGTGCGTAGCTGCCTTGGTCAAAACTTCCTCTCGGGTGCAGAAGAAAACACCCAGCCCAGCTCGCTGCAGTGACACGTCCTGGGCAAACGCGGTGACGAGCTGCCCTTGCTGCTGCCCGAAGCCCCGGGATGCAGCAGCCACACGGAGCAATCCATGCCCAGGGCAGCACGCAGCGGGGACAGGACGTGTGAGCTCCTGGGGTGCCAATCTCCATGGAGAATCCGAGAAAGGAACAGGCGGCACTGAGGTGTCCTGCAGTGGTGGGATCACAGTCCACCCAAAAGCCTGGTAGCTCCTGCCCAAAAGAGGCTCCTAGAAACAGGTCTCCAGGCTGCCAAACTCCTGCTGCAAACGGCCAGGCTGGGGCCGCAGTGAATCAGCCCATGAGGAAGGAAGCGGGCGAGGGACGCTCCGAGGAGGGACAAGGGTGGAGGAGATTCCCGAGGAAGCAGGAGCCTGGACAGACACATGCTCAGTGTGCTTCTGTGCTCCGTACACGATGGCCTCCGCTGATCCTGTGCTCTGGGACTGCTTTTGTCCATCAGTTGTGCAGCAGGGGTGTTTGCTGCTCTGCAGCCGCAAGCGGCCGGGAGGACCCGCGAGGTTTGGGCTGCCAGCGGGGAGCAACAGGGCCACTGGCCGAGGAAGGAGCAGCCGCCCCGGGAGGGCTCCCCCGTCCCAAGCTCGACTAGAGTGAATAAGTGCAGAAGAACCCAGGCACCGGCAGAGCTTTCGCTTCCTCCCGCTGCCGCCCGTCCCCGGAGCCCTGCTGTCCACACAAAGCTCCCCTTCCTCCGCAGCCTCCGCCCGGCTGCAGGGAGGAACCTCCCTTCTCCCGAGCAGGAGTTTCCCTCTTAGTGCCTGCGATGGCAGCGCGGCTCAGGCAGAGGGGCAGCGAGCAAGGCTGCGAGAGGAGCCCAGGTGTCCATGAAGGAGCCACAAGGAGCTTCTCCTTCCCAGAGGAGCGCAGGGCAGAGCGGGACGCGCGGCGCACGGAGGGGCTGCCAACGGCACGGCCTGACGAGACCGGGGCCAGGACTGTCCCGTCTGCCCGCTGCGGCTCCGGGTGCTTCGCAGCGCTGCTCTCCCCAGCCCCGCGCTAGGGCTGGCCATTTACCCCAGTGCAAAATACACAATTTTAGGCTGTGCAAGGTCTGTGTCTCCCTGCACCTCCTGCAGAACGCCGGGTGCTGACACGTCCCTGCGGAGCGCAGAACAAAGCGGGCGCCGCGGGCAGGCGCTGCGAGGAGGAACAACAGCACAAATGGGCGACTTGCATCAGAGGATGTTGCCGCTTTCTTCTTCGTGTTTCACTGGCAGGAAACCCAATGCAATTGCTTTTCCCACCTAGTTGCTCGAGCCAAGCAGAACATGCCAGTTGTTTACATCACTAGCAGTGAGAGATGAGAAAAACGCAGCAAGGGGCTTGTAGAAATTCAGATGCTGCCCTGGGTGTGAGCAAGGGTCGCAACCAGGATTTTGATCAGCAACAAGAATATGTAAAGCCTGGCTTTAGATCTAAGTGTATTTTCTAGCTAATAAATAGCAGAGACAGCAGGAAGACCCCAAACCTCTCTAGCCGAAGGGCACAGAGGTTCCCTAGGAGACACCTTTGGTTGGCAACTGCTGCTGTGCAGAGAAGCTGACAGTGGCTGTTTTACAAGTGTCCCTACAGTTGCCTCTTGCAAAAGACAACCTGGACAAAAATAACCTTGTCACAAGAGGAAGGTTATCCACCAATCTGCCTTTTTTTTTTCTTTTTTAGGAAAAGAAGCATAACCCCAGGGGAAGTGATGAGCGCCCAGCAAACGATCCCTCTCAGTCACATGAAGGGTTTCTGTGCTCCGGGGCTGCTGATTAAGCAGAAGGAGGAGCGCACAAACCCGGGCGCTGTGTGGAGGGGAGGCTCCTTCCACGGAGCGGGGACACCCCCGGAGCGCTCGCGTGGCTGCCGAGGGGGCTCATCCAGGCTGCCGCCTCCCGCAGGAGCGATCCTCGTTGGTCCCCACAGTGCACGGAGCTTCCCGGCAGCACCCGGGATAGGCCTGACTGCGGTAACGCGCCCGGGCCCGCTGGTGCCCGCTGAGCCTGTCCACCCCGTTCGGGTTACCCGAGGTGCCGTGGTTCTCCCGGGAGGATCCCAAAGCAATATGGGCTGCCCTCCACCGCTGGCCAGCACTTGTGCTCAGCACCGGGCAGTGGTGGTACAAGGACAGTTCAGGGCGCCATGGAAAACGTGTCCGGGCCCGGGCCCGGCCTCCAACTGGGTCCTGTCCCGAGCTCCGCTCCGGGCTCGGGCAGCCCCCCGCGCCCCTCTCAGAGCTGGGGGGACCCAGGGCGCCCTCCCACAGCCCCTGTCAGTGACAGGTTTCTCTGAGCTGGGAAAAACATCCCCCCTGCTCGCCTGTCCTCCTGCCCAGGGCACCATTTCCACTCATACGGAATCACTTTAGTCAGGAGCGTGGCCTTCGGAAAGCTCCGGGCTCAGACAGGAGAGGCGTTCAGCACCTCTCCTTGCAGCTCCCGCCGATGGGGTTTCGTCTCCATCATCTTCGTGCGGTTTGTCCGGAAGGAGCGAGTGGCAGAGACAAGCGGGACAGAGAGCAGCCGAGAACTCAGTGCCCAAGGGAGGAAGGGGGCTCCCATGGAGAGGTCAGTAACGAGCCCCGAGCAGGCCAGGCCGCAGGGACACTCACATCTCCCCATGCAGCAGGTCCAGCTGCCCCTCTGGTACCTGAACTTGACTGAGGCAACCCAAGAGCTGCTGAAAGGGCTGCCTGGCCTTGAGGACATCAAACAACTGGAGCTTTTACAAATTCAGAGCAGCCTTAATCTTTAAATCCTAAACTTTGCGGTTATATCGCTACACTTAGGGAGCCTGAAGTTACAATATGCCTGGCTAAAGAAATCAGAACTCTGAAATAGAAGCAGGAACTGAGATCCCACATGCAGGGCCTCAGCTGGAAGCAGCCTCACCTCAAAGGCTGGTAATGCTGCAGGCAGCGCAAGCCTAACATGGAACAGCATTTGGCTAAGCCTTGCATAGAGGATCGCTGGGGACTGCGCTCCTGCCAGCTCTGCAGCACCCACAAAGACACTGGGTGGTCAGAGGGAACCAGCTGCATCTCCTTCAGAAAGGGCCTGAGTGGTGCCGAACTCGCTGCTCGCCCACGAGCAGAGACGCTGCTGCCACCTCCTCAGGACGGAGCGGAGCGGAGCGGGGCCGCCCCTCCGCGACAGCGTCTGGAGCAGGCGAGGAGCCCCCGGCAGGAGCCAGACCCATCGCAGTGCAGAAAGGAGTCAAAAAGGCCCCTGCAGCCGGTGGCAACCGGGGCTGCCGGGTTAATCTGGAGGCAGCGGCGGCTCCT
The DNA here is from genome assembly GCF_059628265.1 of Tinamus guttatus. Classification (NCBI taxonomy): domain Eukaryota; kingdom Metazoa; phylum Chordata; class Aves; order Tinamiformes; family Tinamidae; genus Tinamus; species Tinamus guttatus. The sequence goes on from NW_028288931.1 coordinate 4,009,875, forward strand.
CCAGGAGCAGCGCGTGGGGGCAGCGTCCCGCTCGGCTGCGCTGTGAGGCCGCAGCAGACACCGCGGCAGCAGCCAGCAGTGACCACGGCAGAGTTAGAGCCTCGCTGGTGCTCCGGATTTCCTTCCCCTCTACCACTACGCTGCAATTCACACTTCCAGAGAGCAACACACGGTCTGGGGACTCACGGGAAGCAAAAGGCAAGAGCAAAGCACCCCCGGCCGCTGCGCGAGCGCAGCCGCTGCCCTGTGAGGCCTGCAGAGCATCGAGTCAGACGCGGCCGTCGCGCGCGGCCCTGGGCTCGGCGCACGAGGCAGCTCCGCTGCTTGGCGGGACGGGACTCTCCAGAAGCGCCGATTTAGAAGTGACACAAAGCCCGGAGCGGCCTGCCCTGACCTCGACTATCCCGTGTCACTCTCTCCATCCCGCACCAGGATTCCTCTCCCCAGCACCGGGCAGACGGCTCCTTCTGGCACCACACAGCCAGGGAGGAGGAGGAGCAGTTCCTGCTGTTGAGCAGAAACAAAAACGGGAACCTTTTTTCCTTTAGCTCTACTGCTCGTTTAGGACAGTTTTGAGTTCAAAGGACCCACAAACTACTCGGTATTTAAGTGTGTTTGGAACAAACCTCTCAACAGCATCTAACTCCAGCACGCAGCAGTAGCCACTCTGAAGCTCCACTTCTTTTCACGCTTCCGGAGCCATTTCCCAGCCCATCCTCATTCCAGAGTCTGGAAGCACTTGGTGCAGCCACGCGAGCTCACGTTGAGGCTGGAGCGGTGACTTGGACTCGAGCTGTGCTGGAAGCTGTTCTTGCTTTCCTGAGAGGCTCCAGGGAGCAGCACTCTCCTCTGCACAAACAGCCGTTCTTTGAGGGACTCCCTCATGGTGTCAAAAACAGAGATCCTATTGCAAAGCCCACGAGAATGGAACAACTTCCACCGTCCAGCTCTCGAGACACCTGCTGGAGTCGGTACGTTTATATTTGAAAACTAGAAGCAAGAAGAGGGGAACAATCTTGTTACAATGTCGGTTTGGCCCTGGTTGCAAGGACCGATGTGTCTGGAAGACGTGGCCGTTCCTCTTCAGGCCGATCATTTATTCAGCGACAACCTCTGCACTTTCTGGTTCCCATTCTGCATTGCTGAGTGTGACTGAGTTGATTATGCAAGTTGCCTCCTTTTTAATACTCCAAGAAGAAATTAGCTCATGACCACATTGGCATTTAAAATATGAAACCACAAGTTAAATTTTTAATCTGTTCCAACTCTTTCTACTCGTATCAGATCAACAACTTGCACATAAATCATGAGGATTCAATCCTAAGAAAGATGTTTCTGGCCCAGCTGCTTGAAGCAGCATTGCTAGATTGAGAACAAATACCAATGTACAACCTGGTGTAGCACCAGGCTCAGCAAAACTCACAACCGGACAAATTGCAGTTAAATTATCGTTAACCGGGTTCCAGCCTCCTGCTCTTCGCAACAGAAGGAAGCCTGGGACAGGGTGCAGGAACACGGTGTGAGAAGGGATGGTGCTTTTAGGATGCCCAAGGCCACTCTATGGGACAGAGGTAGCAAACTGGGCGGTGGGAAGAGCAAAGCTGGGCTCTAGGTACAAAGCTGGGCTCTAGGTACAACTTCTCCAGATGGAGGATTCTGCCCAAAGCGGCTCCACGTTCACTCCGAGATGCCGCTGCGCCGGCCCGAGCGCGACCCGCGGCCCCAAGTGCTTTTCACTGTGGCAGAAGTCTCCAGAGAGCCCCACAAAATGCAGGATCACAAGTGCAGAGGGAGCACAGGCTGGGAACGAACACACTAAACTCTCCAAACTGGCAAAATCTGCATTTAATTTACAACATAATAAAGGTTACAGGTAAAAAGCTCAACAGAAAGAGTGAAAAGGCCTATTACATATTACACAAGTGTACAAACTTCTGTACAAAGCCCCTGGATGTTATAGTGTCCCCTCCTGTAGAGGCCAGCTGTGGCCTCTAAGCTCTGAAATAATGAGAGCTTGTACAAATCCAGGGAGGGGAAGAGCTTTAAAAACAATGAGCAAGAAAGCTTCCCTTTCCAAGAAAGAACTTGCAAAGAGCCACTACGAGGGGAAAAAAAAAAAGAAAAAAAAGTGAAAAGGGGAAGAGATTTGGGGTGGGGAGGAAGAAAAGGGTAGAATGACAGAGATGGAAGGGGAAAGAGGGAAAAAGAAAGAGGAAGGGAAAAAAAATAAAAGTCTTGTTCAACTTTTACTTGCCTTTACTAGTCTTGCCCTAAAAAGTTGCCTTCATAAAACAGACTGGCAGGGAAAAGAAAATTTTATATCCTGAAAAGAAGCAAATCTAAAAAAAAAAAAGAAGAAGAAAAGAAAAGGGGGAGAAAAGCTTTTGAAGAGCGTGGAGTGTTTGGAGCAAGAATGCCTGAGGACTGGACCATTGTGAGTAGCAACCTATACCCCCTGCTGCACAACTGTGTCAGGGCAAAGCTGCTGCGTTCGTCCCCACCGTGTTTTCTGGTAGATGTGAAACAGGAGGGGGAAACCTGCCCGGCCCTCGAGGCATCGCGCGCCGTGGGGCGGCTCCCAGCTCGTTCTTCCCTCGATAACACGATGGCAGCAATCGCTGTGCAGCAGCACAAGCCGCAGCGGGGTCGGGGCACCCGTCCCCGGCAGCTCCCGGGACGCGGCGGAAGGGAAGGAAGCGGCGCCGCGGCGTCCGGAGCGCTCGTTTTCCAGGTGCTCCCACGCACGCGCTGCCACCGGCTGCGGATACTGCTCCCTGCAGCAGACACATCCCGGAGGAACCCCCAAGCAAAGGAATGTGGCTACACAGCTGAGCTGCATTACACAGTGCAGAGAATCCAGAATAGACCTCAGGAAAAAGAGCTCTACTTTATGTAAAATAACACCACTGTACCTAAATACCTTTGAAACAGATTTTGCAATGTAAAAAATGAGAATCTGAAGGGCAGGAGCAACTATCCAAATCAAACTCCTCATTTTATTCAAAGGACAGAAGTCATGAAGTAGTATAAAAGAAGAACAGGTAAAGTTAGGAAGCCAACCTGGGGACTGTTCATTTAAGGTGAGGCAGATTCTGAGAATTCATATTCTGCCTGTAAGCAGCTCTCATTTCTCACCTGCTGTTGCTAGCAGACAAAAATAAAATATTGTGAATATTGTGAGCTTAGCTGTTAATTATGCAAGTCCTCCAATGCTTCTGATGGCTGATCATTTTCACTTGTGCCTTTTCTATCTCATACCTACTCTAATCTCACAGGTTCCATCTGCAAATAAAAACGAAGTTATTTGAATTAGAAAGGCCATCAAGTTAGACAGAAGGTGTCCTCCACCGTGTTCCCTCTGCTTTGAGGAAAGGTTCCTCAGTGGAAAGGATCATCACTGCTTTGCTGTTTACAGCTTGCACAGTGCAGAGAGTGGCAGTTCCTTGGCTCACCGTGCTGCTATAGGCACCAGTGCAAGCCCAGATCCATCCACATATGCATCCGCATGCATCCATGTATGCATCCATGGGGCATTTGACCGGACAATATCGGGGCACAGTGCGGGAATCCCACTTTCATAAACTGGTGGGATGCTGTAGTGTTTTTGGTAGTAATTAAAAAAAAATGGATTTAAACTTAAAAAAGGGGAAAAAAGGAAAAAGCAAATCCACCACAATGCTGGATTTTGTAAAGTTAAAATAAAACTGACCTATATTTTGCAAGTTTTAGATCTCACATGGATGTGATTTCTGAAAGGCTTGACCCAGCATATGCCGCATTCCCGTAGACTGGAATTGCTCCAGGGCAGGGCGCTGCTCCCGGTGAGCTCTGCACCTGGACAGGCCCCCTTGCAGCTGCCACTAAAGGTAACTGTGGCTCTGCCCCTGCGACTGGTGGACCAAAGTTCAGAGTAAAGGCCTTTAGGAAGAGAAACGGCTAAGAAAAGGCTGCCAGATATTTTGGTTCAAAAGGAGATGGGAGCTGTATTTTCTTAAACATACATATAAAAACATTTGAAGACAGATCTTTAAAGGATATTTCACTTCTCCAATCTTGATATTATACGTGGTTAGGACACCGAAATTTTAAAAAGACGATACTGCACATGAACAGTTTCTGAGTTCGTAACTCCCCCCTCCCTCAGCAACCCCCTGCTCAGATCAGTAAGGACGGGGTTGGCTTCTTGCCCGGCCAGGCCTCCTTGGCATATTTCTTCTTCTTGGGTTCGTTCACAGCTTCGGGATTAAAGACAGCAGGGTTTGGAGCAGGGTTCATGGTCACTGTTGAGGGTACGACAGGAGTCAAGTCCACGTCGGGGGCAAGATTCGGGTAGGGCATGGGCAGCCCCCCGATGAGCGCTGTCCCGTGGACGCCGTGCGACTGGGAACCCGCCTCGTTGTGGGTTGGGGGTAACCCACCATACAATCCTCCGCTGTACGGGAAGCTCTGCATGCGCCGCGACGCAGAATCATCCGTCGTCAGCGAGCCCGGATTCTCCAACCGTTTTTTCTGTAGGTGGAAGTATTTGAAGAGTTATTCGGGACGCACGGAACAAGAAAGCAAGCCACATAAACTGGATTCCAATGCCGTTTTCCCCGAAAAGGCACCTAGGCTGGCAACACACAAAGTAGCCACAAACGTGGGTGGATTTTCCACCTCTTTGTCCCAGCCTTCTTTTGACGTTCCTTGAAAGCTATTTTATAAACTATTAGCAATGCACAATGAAGGAAGGGGTGACAGAAATTGAGATATTAGCTCAGGCTTAACTTAGAGCAGCTCTGCGCTCCTCTTCGCCTCCTGAACTCACTTGTGAGACTTGAGCTTATCCTGAAGACCAGACCATGAAGACACAGAATCCCTCCTTCCGCACACAGTGAAAAACAAGTGCAATTTTTAGATCACCTTGGTGATTTTGTCTCTCTCCTGATCATTTGAATCGACAGGCAGTCTTATGTAGAATTATCCTTTCCACATGATTTAGTCTAAACTAGTGATCAGTGACATTATTACAGTGTTCCTTGGCTATTCTGAAGTTCTTCAGACCTTCCCTACTCCTGCAGAATTCAATTCCAATGTGTTATTGTAGAATTGAGCGGGGCTTGAAGAGAAACTGTCCAATTTGCTAAAAAAGAAGTTAACTGCAAGAAGTGAACACAATGTCTGGGTAACAATAAAACAGTTTCCATCATAGAGCTCTATGTTTAAGGTTATTAAAGATTTGGGAGTTACTCTACCTTTACAGGGACTACTGCAGTCTGTACCATGTTCCTGAAACGTCCAACAGATGGGTCCACATCCTCTGTAAAGGGAAGCACAGCAAAGTTTCAGTAAGAATACAGAGGAAAAAAACCATTTGTCAGGTAAAGCAATCTGTAGGAAGAACTGGTCTTCTCCAAGCTGGTGTTGTGGTAACCCTCAGTAAGAACAAGCAGACCACAGTAAAGCAAGTAACTAAGTGTATGGATGGGGACACCTACTGGTTGCCTCAACATGGGCTTATCAGCCATTCTGGGGAGAAAGGTAAAAGAAACTGCTAAAAGAAACCTAATCTCCAGAGGGTAGGCAAAAATCCGTAATTATTAACAACTTGCACTTGTTAATGATACCTTATATCGACAATGCTCCTATTAGTAGGAACATCATCAGTATCAAATGGCTAAGGAAGAAAAATGATTAATGAGGAACTAGATATACCTTCAGACATGTCATTTTGAATTAGAAGCACTTGTTTCAGATATGCAGAAAAGCAGGGAGAAAAACTGAGGAGGAGATGCAAAAACAGAGTCCGTGAGACAACAGGTAGGGAAAGCATTATGGGATAGAAGTTCAGTTCTCATTTAGATTCCAAAGTCGGTGACAATTTAAAAAGTCGTTTTGGACCCTTGAGATCCTTCAGACTGATGAAACTGTACAATGCAGCTGGGTGTGATGCTCTTGTCCAGGAATCACACAGAATTTTTATTGGTAGAACAACCAGAGAATCAGCAATCCAAGACCTGAGGGCTGTGACAGCTTCTCTGACAGAGCAGACCTCAGTCACTGCCAAATTTCTGTTCTCCTTCTTTATAAACAACCATGAGGGATTCCTGTGTGAACCCTGGCAAAGGGCTTCCACAGGCATCACCTAGGGGAAAACAAGCTAGACCAACACTCACCAGGGTTAATGATTTCATCGTCATCACTGAACGTCACTCTGGAGTTCTTCCGTTTTCTCTTTGGTCTCTGAATATCCAAGTTTCCTTCCTCTATGGTTAGTGTGGAAATTCTTTTGTTGTGGGCTGTATTAAACTCTGTCAGGTTCTAAGAATATATTCAGAGAAGAAATAGTCTAAGTAACTAGTATATGAAGTTTGCTTTAAGGATGTGACTGTGCATTTCAAAGTATATATCTATATGGCACATGGCTTAGCTTAAATTTTAGGCCTCTAAGGAAAATGGGTGCTCCAATGGCACACACACTGCTTCCTCACTCCTCCCTAGCTAACACAGGAAGCAAATCTGTGTTCACGGCTGTGTTACCACGGAGGGGACTCGAGGAAATCACCACTGGTTGGGGTGAAGGACTTGGCTGAAGGCTGCCTGCAAGAGCAGCAGGCTCACTAGGGCATGGAGCCAGGCCTGTCATGGCAGAATGACACGGTCTGTGGACACCTGCCAGCAGGAGACAACTTGGGCTGTCTCCAAGGTGAAGAAATGGGGAATGTGGACGTAGGCAAACAAGTGGGGAACGCTATCTCTTTTGATGGATGTTCCATCTAGGCACAAGTGTCACGGTGCTCACGTCAAGCTCCGTTTCCTCCTCCGGCAGGCCCAGCAAGCCCTTGAGCTCCTCGTCGTCACCACCCATCTTCTCGTCTCCTTTCACCGCCGACGGCAGCGTCTGAGGCTTCTCCCGCAGCGTGTAGGCCCGCGTGGACGCACCAAAGGAAACCGTGGAGTCAATGGGAATTTGTTGAGGTTTGTGAGCTTCCAAACGGATGTGACCCAAGAACGTGCCATGTGCTAAGAACAAGGGAATAGAAAACGGTCTGTTAGCCACCGGCTTGGGCTCGCCGTGTTGGAGCTCGAGTGCTGAGAAGTTCAGGACCTCTGCATGCACTCCTTTGCTCCTCGCCCTCATTAGCCTTTCATTAATTCTGATTATTGCCATCTGTCCCCACAACAATACAACAAGAAACAAAACAGAAAAACTCCACAAAGAAAAGTATGTCTCAGATTCAGAAATGTTTAACAACTGAAACATAGGGTTTCGTTTCTATTCACTAAAAAGCTCTCTTCTAGATTTAAGTTAATGTAAGTTCAAATTGGAAACACAAGGACTCTTCTGAAGTTTCCTGAAAGCAGTTTGGATTGAAGCCACTCCACATCCCATCCCGTTTAAATGTCACGTTACTTACTGCTGTTTAGATCTATGAGGAAAACCCTCTTGAGGTGTTTGTGATAGACCAAGGCAGCATGGACCCGAGAGCAGGACTGGTGGTCAATGGTGAAGTCACACAGATCAGGATTTCTCCCAAAAAGATAATACTTCTTCTCATCAATGATGAGTTTCTGGGTAGAACGTCACAAAAGCATGTTAAATTCCTATAATCCTTCAGGTCTTCCTGAAAAACACACACTCAAGAACACAAATAAACAGAGCAAAATCAAAGCAGTAAAACAATTGAAGCATCAAGAGTTGATAGATATTTTAGTTCTGTCTGAGACTGTTCGGCAAAGAAATGCAAATGTTGCCCTTGCAATAATCAGAAGAGATGAATATGGCCATGTCATTTATGCCCATTAAAAAAAAATAGTCAATTTAAGACAACCTGGAAAGGAAAATAACTCTCTGAAATATAAGAGTATCTCCTAGGAAAGAGTCTCTGGCATCTGCTCATATTTTTTTATACATTCCTTGAGGTAGATCTTGGACCTTGTCAAGGCCAGAAATCTAGGCTAAGAATCTCTAGTCCAATACAAAATATCAAAAATAAATATTTCTCTATAGTAACAGGAGATTTTCCAGACCTTTATTCAGTTTGGATTTACATCTTCACTACACATATTGCAATACAAATCCATATTAGCCTATTCAGGTAACTACTAATTTTAGGCTTTTGTTCTTTATTCCAGTCCTTCCTAGTTCCAGTCTCTTGCTTTAAACATTTTGCACATGGTAAAATCAGGCTTGTAAAACAGCCCTGAAAAGTAAAGGAACATGCTGACAAAATCCTATGGTACCTACGGTGATTTTTTACTAAGAAGTGTTGCAGATAAGAGCAATTCCTCACTCTTCTTGTCAGCTGTCTAAACCACAAGCTCAGCTAGAAATAACTGATATTTCAAACTAGTTACAGGGAGATTCTTATTTTTTTCAGAGCTCTCAAAGACTGACACAATGAACTCCTAGACAGGTATTTATGTGGTGACAATATTAAGTCTTACGGAAAATGGGGAAAAGCATGGAATTTCATAGCATTTCTCTTCCTCTGCCTTGCCTACAAGGCCTAGTATTCTACAAAGTACTTTGCAAATTCATGTCTGATTACCTGCCATCCATTATCAACTTTAAGGTTTGCCTAAATTGCTTCTTTTAGATTTCACTTTCCCTTCGATTTTTTTCAGTTTTTTTTTCCCCCGATGTGCTCTCTTGCATTTTGTAAGTTGAACTCTGCATTGTTTTGCTGAACACTTATTTCTGTATCATTTTCCAGGCCTCACACTGCAAGTTCGTATAAGCTGGTACTCATTAGTAAATATACAAAATGCATTAAATATTTATTCTCTTTTAGATCACAATTAGCAGATAAATATCAGTCAACTCCATACTAGTACATACCACAATCACTGAATTTCTACTTCTAATTAATGTCTTATTCATACCTAATGCAAATTATTCACTTTTAATGATCATTTCATGAGAGTAAATGCTGTGAGATCTTCTGATTTATGTATGTTTATATATAGATGGTCAAGCTGTCTGTGTATCAATCAGGCCCTTCCCTCCATCATTAAGCCAAGCAAGTTTTCAAACAATTGGCCATTTTAAAGATATTAATTTCCCGTAAGTTTTGTGAAAAATTGCCAGGTAAAGGATAACCACATCCTTAGCACCCTCAGTGATATACAGGCTGATAGAAAATCCACAAGAGCACTTATGGTTCAGCTGCAGAATAATCTTCTTTTTGAGTCTACATCTCATTTGATGGTGCAGAAATCACATTGTTAAGAGATTCACCTTCAAACAGATTATCTGGTGACAACTAGGGGTCAGATGCAAAACGAATGATGATTACCCTGCAATTGGGACATTTAAAACATGCAGTTCGCTCCTTTGAATCTACCTGTTAGGGAACAGCATACCTTGAAGCTTCAATTTAGAGGGGAAAAATAAAACAGGAAAATCAATATACTGAAACAAGGTTCCAGGGATTCTGCTGCCTACGTTATTATCACTTCCTGGCTCTTTACAAATACTGGTTTTCACAAGACTCCCACTTTGGAGCTCACCAGAAAGTATGAACCACTGACAAGAGTTTCAACGAGTATTTGGTTTCCTCACTTAAAAAAAAAATCAATTTATTTTTGAATATTTTACCTTAAACAGATCTCTCTTCTCCCTGTAAATACTTAAGGCTAGCATACTTTTGCTTTGCTTTCCCCCAAAGTTTTAATGGACACCTATCATTCCAGTAGTCCCTCTTACCATACATATTTCCCCCCTTAGGATTCCAGTAGTTTAATCCAAGTCCTCATCTGTGAATACCATCCTGCTTGCCATAACAAATCCTCTGAGGAAGATAATTAGGATTTCTGGAGGTTTCAGCTTCATAGCAACAGATTTATTACCCATCCTACATAGGATGTTACTCATTCTGTTCAGCACTCGAGTCTTCCATTCAATACACTTGAACCATTCTGTGATTCCACTTGGCTGCTGCTTGTCCTTCCCACAAACTTTTCCTTTTACCCTTAGGCGTTTAAAAAAACCTTCTGTGCAAACAAAATCCTGATGCAAACAAGTGAATCTTAAGAAGCTGTTTCATATTTTCCACATTTCAGTGTTGTGCATCCACAAAGTCGCTATCTCATGGTCTCAAGTACAACAAAAATTGGTCCAACAGTTTCTCATTCTCACTGACAGCTTGATCCAAAAGAAGTTTCTTGCAAATTACACTGAAAAGGGTGCAAGTGATAAGACAACACCATTCTAACTTGACAGTATTTCAAGAGATTGTGCAAAGATACAAATAAATTAATAAACTGGAAGTGCTACAAAAAGCAGTAAGGGAAGACCATTTTATTTACTTTATTTCAATAGAGTGTTTTGAGAAGTTTTGTGCCGCTGAGTTATAACCCAGTGTTTTCCTTCATACACTGAGCTTAAACGCTGCATGGCTTGTTTAATGTCGCACTTCTGAGACCCAGCAATCACAAGTGTGACCTCAGGTCTCTGCACAAGACCTGGGCCACAGATGGCTCGGTTAGTATCAAGTGCTTGATAATCCCCAACGGTTTAAGAACATTCTTACCTTGGTACTGCTATGTACACAGCATATCTACATAAAACATGACAAGACAGAGCAGGGCTCACAGAAGGTCTCGAGGTAGGAAGGCTGAATTTTGTTTGACCATGTGCTACAGAGCAGACAAGCCAAAGTCACTGCCACTTGGCTTTGCTCACTGTGGCCCAGAAAAAGCTATTGAAAAACTCAAAACCAAGTATAATCCTCACATAAGAGGCCACTGGGAATGCAGTGAGAAGGATCAGCTGAGAAGCACCCTTATTACAGCTCTCTAACAGCAGTTTTGAAGCAACTGGGTCCAAGCAGCCCTGCCTCCTGTGAGCTAATGAGGTCCCATAAAGATAAGGTAAATGTGTTAGTGTCTGGTTCCTTTCAAATTGAGGCTGACCTAAATTGTTCCCTTGCTCATGGTTTTGTGTCTGTGTCATCAAATAGGGACTAAGAGCACTCAAAGAGAATGTAAATTCAAGAGCTCTGCTCTTTTATCCCTATAAAGGCAAACCTAAAGCTTCATTTAACTGCTTTCTGGCCTAGGAAGAACGGAGTTTATTTGTCAGATATCTATTTATGAAATTTGAGATACCAATCAAGTTTTAAATAGCAAATCTCTCTCCTGCCAGGCACCAGAAAGGGCTCTTAATATTTGTCAGATGCCTCTGTGGCAGCACACAGTAAAACAGAGCAAACATCAGCCTGCAGATCCCCCAGCCTTTCCTGATCTACCAAGCTTTTCATTCCCCAAGTTCAGAGGATTTGGTTCACCTCCAATTTTATAAACTTTTGCTCTCCAGAAACATTTCTCTATGTTAGTCAAACTGCAAGTAAGAAGCAGTCTCTCTATGGCTAAAATATGGTTGCTGTCTTGGATCTCTGACAGTAAAGTCAGAGGGTTTATTTATTTGTTTATGACCTATTACTTTTGATTGAAAATATTATTTTAAAAAATCTGAATGCTGATCAGGACAGCAATAATAGGACCTCTAGTTATCAGTGATGCAAGACAAAGTAGGAAATATAAAGTAAGGAGACAAGCTCTTCTGCAATAATAAAAATAACACATTCAAAATAAAAACAATTCTGTGTTGATTATAATACTCAGACTTAAGAGTGCAGGCAAAGGAAAACTGTTTCACTTTATCCAGAAGCTTCAAAACATCTGGAAATAAGTGAAATCCTTCCAGCTGAACATGGGAAATGCAAGGACTAAAAAGTTTCTTACCACTGCTGCCTATGATACATTGGTCATGTAGATGTATTTTCATACCTCAATGAGTTTGTCTCCTTTGACTACATCCAGGTGTAAGCCAGGTGGAGGTTTCCCTGCCCTGAAAAATGAATAAAGAAAAATACAACATTAAATATGCACATATGTATAGTACTGGAGCCAGAACACACCAAAAGAAAACACACGCAAGCAGATTTACTTTGGGGAAAATATGAAACCCCCACAACTGCTGCCTCCTTCCTGCTGATTCACTCTGCCTGCACATAAAACATCCATTTTTTAAATGGAAGTTAAGCCGACAACACACAGGGGGCATTCCAAGCTTTATTTCTCCAGGGAAAAATAGCTCATTTACAAAATGAATCCAGCTGCTCCCAACAGGACTAGAGGCAAGGCCAGCAAGCCCCCAGCTCGAAAAGGGAATTGGCTGGGATTATTTTCAAGGAACTTGTCTGCTTAAGGGCCTGCTAAAACGCTGTTTCCTCGAGGTCTAAATCCTTAGCTGCTGAGAGGGAGAGAAACTTCCACCATTCTTCCCTTCTGGAACTGCTGATGCCCAACGCCAAAAAGGGGCCCCAGCTGTAACATTATTCAAGTTTTTGACCCCTGACTAGCATCATTCCACTCTCATCCTATAACCAAACTTTCCTACCAACGTGGAGAATGAAAGCGCTTAATGGAAGAGACTGCAGCTGCAGGAACTTTGTCAGGCAAATTTCATTATTCCCTCTGGGAAAGAGGGAAGAGAGGCAAGCGGGACTAGGCAATTTACAGGGAAACAACACTAATGTGCAGCAGAACCCATGCGGATTATCAAACATGATGTTCAAAACCAGGCATCTCCGTGGTGTGAATACGCTGCCCATCACTGTGTAGCTTCTTGGGCTGTTGGGAGCAAATGATGTTTCTCTAGTGCAGCTCTAAAATCCGGAATCTGCTCGTCTCCGTGGCTGGACTCGCTCCCTAGGGAATAGCAGGGAGCCAGTTCTCAGCTTTCCCGTTGTCCCGAGGAGCAGCCACCCAAGAGATCCCGCTCTCGTTTACACACAGAGCGGCCACAATGGGCAGTGACATTCTCAGCGTGGCTGGGGAAAAAAGAAAGGTCCCTTCTACCTGAAGCTGCTCACAGGGGTTAAACACGGATGTTTGCGCTTCCGAGACATGCCTTGCAGCGGGCACGTTGCTTCGCTCTCCTTAACCAGCTCGTTGTTATATACATGTTCTCCTAGACACCTTCACACAAGAACAGAGCTCTCCTGTTCCTACACCTCATTTCTTTCTCAAATATTGCAGAATTATTTTCCATTCTTGCTCTAAATCCCCCATACCAACCTGTTCTCATACCTTTCTGGCCCTTCTTGAATTTGTCAGCTAGACTTCCACTATTTTTCTTACCGAGCCCTTCTCCAAGGTTGTGGATGACACCATCCCACCAAGTAAGATGACTACAGCCAATACCAAACCTTATTGTGTTCAACCAGTGAACAGCAGTTAGGAAAGTGGAGGGACCAAGGCTTAGGGCAATCTACTGAGGTAGTGACTGTTTCCCGGGAATGGGACTGTGGGGGCAGAAGGAAAACCAAAACGTCCTCAGGGAAGTTAGGCAGCCCGGCTGGTTACGATCTCCAAGGAGCAATTCCCCGAAGCGAGAGGCCGCTTCATCCTGGGTACCCTCCAGCCCTGCACTGCCCCTATCTAAATAACTGCTGTCCCTTCCTGCGTGTCCCAGATCCCAGCTCTCATCTTGCACTAAAAGACTGGTCTTACCCATGTGCCGGCTTTCTGTGCTGCTTCAGTGTTTTCCCCTCTGCCCACGAGCTCTGGCAAACTTGTTTTCCTCCGTTCCTGAAAGATCTAGTTGCTCTGCAACACATTTAAAAACTCTCCAACCCTTCCCAGATCAACTCCACAAGTGGCTCTAGTTACTGAATGAGTCTGGCCTTTGCTTTTCTTTTCAGTGATATTTTCCTGCACACTCAGTGGTCAGCAGCTCCTAAAACCACTTTGGCAACAGCCTCACTCGTCGGGTCAGGGAAAACCTCCCGAGTGCTCCAGCTCCAGCACGGTGTCCTCCCGTGCACACAATCCTGTCTGATGGGCATCTCCGGCCATACGGCATCTTTCCACCCGACTTCTTATTTCATCCTTGCTGTTATTTCCATTCTGCTTTTACCTTCAGTTAGATTTTGAACACAAAAATAACAGTACTAACAAAAGACAGCACATTCTGAAATAAAGGACTTGAAAAATTTATCCCTTCTCTGACTTCTTTCAAATCAAAGCCTTCTATAGACTGTAACTTCCCCAACCAATTTATGCCTGCGAAACACTGCTCGGGATACTGTCAGGAAAGAAAAACACCTTTCTCTTCTAGAAAAGGAAAACACCTTTAGCACACACTAAATCAAAATCACCGCTAAGGCTGCTGAATTTAGTTTTCATAAAACTCTTCTAATGAAAAAGTAGCAAAATTCTCCAGTTGTGCGTTCAGTTCTGTGAAAAGCTGCAGAGCTGACAAATATCAGAAGTAATGACTGTATCTGGAAGTGTTAACACCCCTCGGGCTCTGCCAATGACACCTCTAATCCCATGTACCAAGGAGGTGAAATACTGCATGCAAGGCATTTGCTTGCAGAAATCCACGGGCACGAAGTCTTTTTGATCTGCTGTTAGTTTTCCCTTATTTCCTGCCTAACGGAGTCCTCTCCCTTCCAGTGACCAATGTATTAAAGCATCCATTAAACTGATTTTCCTACACAACTCAAAAAGATGGAGAAGCTACACCAAGTCAAGAGACTCTCTTCTCTCTAGAACATGGACAACCTGGTTAGGACTGCTCTGAAATAACGCATCGTATCCCAGAATTTGGATCCATGCAAGCTGCTTGCTCTTGAATGGGACAAGACCCTGTTCTGTGCCTTTCAAATCACACATGGTTTGAACAACACCTAGGACCTGCATCTCGGCGCTCTGCAATCGACCTTCAGACCAGATCTGCACTACCTGTTACTGGCTCCTTGGTTCAGCAAGTTGAACTGAGACAAAACGTGTTCGGATCCTTCGACTGGATTCCAAGGGCACTAAATTAATCCTCTGGATCACAGAGGTGAGAAGACAGTTTTTCTTCAGCAAGAATGAGCTTGCTGAAGCTGAAAGGTTCCAAACAAAACCAAAAACAAGGTTCAACAAGAGAGGTTCAAAACAAAACCAAAAACGAGATTCCACAAGAGAGATTTTAGGACAAACTGAGAGACAGAAGTAGCAAACTGCTAAACCCAGATGGTATTTACTGAAGTGATCTAAAGCATATCAAGTATCAAACAGCTTCCTACACATAACAATTTCACAATCTATTGCTCAAACTGCTCTCACTGCCAGAAGAATAAAGGTATCTACTGTGATGCTAATTTTAAAGCCTATTCTAAGCGTGATGCAGAAAATACAGACAGTAAATTCCAGGAGTCCAGGCTCACCATTTGTTGCACGGCCGTTTTATATCTTTGAGAGAATACTTAAAAATAATACTTAAGAGAAAAAAATTAATATGTTTTTTGAAGAAGCAAGTATTATCTTACAGCCTACCAGAATTATTTGAAACAATCAGAAGATATAAAAAAATGGTATCAATTGAGCAAACCGGCATTTTAAAAAAGGCTTTTGACAAAGTTATCAAGTGGTGCTAAGGAAATTAAGGTGCAATGGAGAAAATACTATTGCATAAAGGGATGTAAATACTTAAAAACTAGGAAAGAGCACGGCCCTGCACAGTACCATGTTTAGAAGACCCACGATCAACCTGGAAAAAGAGTATGAATAAACAAATGAGGGAAAATCATTATGGCAACAGTTATTCAGGACAGTCAAATCAGACTACAAGGCTGCAGCAGAGTATCACAATACTGAAATACTGCTTGAAGAAAAAAAAAAAAAACAGTCTGTAAATAAATTGGTATCCTTGAGCTCAGTGTAATAAGAAAGGGAAAGATGGCCTGAGCCACAGAAGCAGAACAAGGAGCTCCAAATTCACGACCGTCACTCAGGATCCAGAGCCATCGTGATGATTTTCAGAGAGAATCAACAGCTGACAAAGCAGAGACACCAGAAGGAAGAAATTTTTATGCCACTGTACAAATAAAATGTATTTCCATCTGCAATGTCATATTAGTTCTGGTTTCCTCATCTTGTAGAGGAGGGCACAAGGCTGCTAAAGCAGCAGGGAGGGCTTTGGACATGGAAAAAAATAGTAATTTTTCTCTTTGGGAGCTTTAGGCGCAAAAAAAAAAAAAGGAGGGGGGCAAGTCTTCACTCTCTTAGCCCCATTAATGAATGCTATAAAATTATTATATTAATTATATCTTGAAACACAGGAATGACAAGGCCTTGGATCTGAAAACAAGGAACTTTTTCCTATATTTGCATAATTTGTGGATGCTGAGGAATTAAACTCTGCTAAAAAAAGAGCAGTTAGAAAATTTATAGAGGTTAGGTCTGGTGTGAATTGTTAAACATGATAACTTAGATACAACCTTCTGCCCACAAAATCCTTAACTTCTGACAACCAAAAAGCCAGGAGTGCAGCCAAGGGGAAGGTGCCTTCCCCTGAAGTCTTAGGTACAAGTTATTGGCCACCGTCAAGACAGGAGACAGAACCAAATGGCTTCCATTGGTACAGCTGGTCTTGTGCTCTCTTCTATAGAAAGAAATGGAGATAATCTGTAAAAGGCTTGGTTATTTATTTGGGAATGAAGTCTCCATGGAATACAGCAAAATCACAGAACTGTAAACAAAATGTAATGCTTAAGATTACGGCCATGAATATTCTAGTGGAGAGAATTAAAGACTTTACAACATCAAAAACTGAATTGAAGTCACGCTGAATTAAACAGGAAAGTGAGTACTAAACAAGAAGGATCAAAGCAGTGATTAATTGATAGGATTACTTATTCTCCCTCTGAAAATATAGAAAGAAAAATTTCTCTGTATAAACAGTAAGAAAGGACAGGCCATCCACAATCAACACCACCAGCCATTGCTATTTCAAGTCATATTGCTCCATAACCATGTTCAAGTAAACACCCCATAGTTTTTTGGCCTCTATTACGGCCACTGGGAAGCTGTTCCAAAGCCATTTTATTCTGATGGTTCAAAATCCACTGTCATTTCTGCTGGACTAGACAAGTAAAGCTCTATCAAAGCCAGATCTCTTTTTTTCCTCCCCATCAAAACATTCACACAGGGTCTGGTTCAGTTTGATGTCAGCTTTCTTAAATACAGGTTACATGCTATACATTTTCATTAGTGTCATTATAACCCCAGCCTTTCCCTGCTTCAGCAAGATGTATCTTATTACACAGTGAGTGGAATATTGGTCTTTACTTATTTTTGATCAGCTGTATCTTATTAGTCATTGATGGTCAACTTACACACTTGAATTCCCTCCTTTTGTTTCCCAGTAGTGACTTTCTAGGTTTTAGAATAAATTCTTTTTATTAGAATTCCATCCAATATTTATTCCATCTTCCACTTCTAGGTTTCATCCTGTTTTTATTGCTCCAGACTTCAAACTACACCAAAAAGATTGGATAATACTCAGACTTTCATGCTGACCACACTTAACTTGTCTTGTTAGCAAGGGTTGTGGTCACTTTAATTTGAAAGCAAACAAACAAAAAAAGAAATAAATCCCAAACCCACTAACACGATCAGTCCGGTTGCTAATCCTTCAGAATACCTTTCTCGTAATAATTAATTCTCTTAATAACCAATTCTCTAACTGCAATTATGCATCTCCTAGAAGTAAACTCTTTGTAACACAGTTCTTATGTGGGCCATTCCTACCACCTCCTCCTAAAACGAAGCGTGTTCATCCGACAGAGCCACCCTTGGACAGACCGACTGGATCTGCTTCCCCACCTTCAGCAACTAGTTTCCACCAAATACAGTCTGGGAGCAGCACAGAGCAAATTGCAGGTTTTCTCAGCGTAGAGAAGCATACGAATTTTTGGCCTTATAGCCGACACCAATTGCTTTGAATAAGCACGCACATTCAACAAGGAAGAATAAAGCAGCTCAGAGAAAGAGACTTTGGTGCTTTGGGGCGGGAGGCCGAGCGCTCGGTACCGGAACCGGGGCTCTCTGCGGCATCGCTGGCGTCCGCGCGGCTGCCGCTTCCAAAGCTCCTGTGCCGGGACGGCTGCAGCACCTGCATCCAGCTGGAATTCAGCAGACTCACCGAGTCCAGCCCTACTTAAAGAGAATTTCTGAGCTTTAGCTATTAAGGACATAAAGAGGACAAGTAGGATTCGATTGTGTTAGTTTAAAATTAGGCCAATTATTTAGGTTTCTAAATGTGGGCTCAGATGTCTAAATTTATCCGCTTCCAAAAAAACAGCCCTGTGCAACTACTGGACACAACTTCTTGCCCAACCCCAAGGACCTTGTCCTTGGGACATGGCTGATCAAAAATACGTAAAGACCAATATTCCGTTTGCTGGATAATAAGCTACATCTTGCTAAGGCAATTTCCAGGACTCTAGGACTCATCATCTCCAAAAACTAATGTTCATTGTTGATAGAAAATGCCTTGTATGGGCTCAAAAAAATGTTATATACATTCCACTACAAGCTTGACAACTGAGCAACCGGAGTGTCAAGACAGACAGTAAGAGTAAAGGCAGGTTAAAGCAGGACAAAAAGAAGAAGGGAAGTGCTCCTTTGAACACAAAACCACCTCCCAGAATCATTTGCACCTCTTGTAAGTTGCTGCTACTCATTAAAAACCACCTCAGGAGGTATGCTAAAAATTTAACAAAGGTAAAGATATTTGTTACCTAGAATTTCTTCCTAATCTCACGATATGTCTAAATTGTTACCAAAGAAAGCACGATCAATATCTTTATTCCAGTTTTAAGTGCAAGTTTTGTGTCCCTGTTAGACATGAAGATAGGAATTACAGTACCTGCTTAAAGCTAGCGCTGGCATAAGAAAGTACTACTTAAGATAGAATTCATTATTTATCATCTGTATTGAGCCACTTTAACTGCTGGAAGTGAAAGAAGAGTAACTATTTTAAGGACTATGGAGCACACCATGCTAGGGTGAAAACTAACTTAGAGACAGAACGAAAACTGCGCACTGCAGTGGAGAAGGGTTTTCTCAAAACGGGATACTTAAACATAATCCATGTTAGGGAAGAACAGGTACTATACTGAAGACACATGTTCAAAAGCTGATATGAAAAAGAGGATTTTTATTTCAAGCCACCTGCTGATGGTATTTACTAGAACGAGTCCCCTGCCTTCAAATAACAGCACTAACATTGATGAACAGCATCGCAGTGCAGCACTAGGGATGCCAAAGATGGGAGAATGCAGAAATTCAGATCATGGAATAAACATGATTTGAAGAACTAATTACAGCGGCTGTCAAAATGACATGGAAATTCTGCCTCTCACTCCCTGCTCCACAGGCAGACTCACTCTCGGCCATGTCCTTGGAATATTAAAGCAAAAGATCCTGTCACTGAGAATTCACTACATCCATTCAAGGTAGCTTGGATAAGATCAAACCTCATCAGACATTTTATTATACCTGTAAAAACATGCAGCCTGTCTAGGCTCAATAAGTATTGCAATTTTTACATATACCGTAGAGGTTTAGTGGAAAGTAAATTGTTTCTTTAAAGAAAAACATGGCAAGAGTCCATATACTGGCTTTACTTTACCCAAGGAATATTTTAGAGAATTGTATTAAAATAAATTCAGGTTGCAAAAAGCTGGTCACCAAAAGAGCTTGGCAGTGCCAGATGGAGATGGGCCATGGTAATCGAGCAGGGTTCCCTTACTCATGGGTCTGAAAACCAGGCTTTAATCACATCCCTGACTCCCCTCCCACCTCATCTTTTTATCACTCAGTACAAGGGACTTGTGTTTCAAAGCCCCATCATGCTAGCACAAAGAGGGCAATTGCCTGCAAGACCCTGTCCTGCTTGTACCAGAAACCAGGCAGCTCAAAAGGCCCTTGCAGTTGCTACAGGTCTCTTTTCCAGATGGATTTTATTTAAGAATTCTTCTGCAACAGGATGCAAATCACTGAAACTGAAATAAATATAATTTGTTAAACCGTCAGCTATCCAACCTAAGGCTTCCAGAGACAGAAATCTCTAGTATTTACTACTGATTACAATACAACTTGTGAAGACTGTGCTATAAAACTGCAATGAGAAGAGGGGAAAAAAAAAAAAAAGGCAGATATATCAAATTCCAGGTGAACCAACCCAAATGTACTGGCACTGTTTCATTAATAGGTTTACTGTCTCCATCACATCATCATTATACGGAGCACCCTCTTGTCTCACACAGATGTCACTTACTGCATATACATAGCACAGATAACACAGTCAGGTACCCGGGCAATTCTCTTCCATGAGAGGCTTAAATGGCATTTACTGCTTAAAGCAAGGACTTGTAAAATAAGGAAAGATTAAAAGCCATATTTGCTAAGAACCCTTTCGCTGAGCACTATCATCCAAACGCTGGAGAAAAGCAGGGCCCGCAGCAAAACGCGGATGACTGTGCAATTAAAGACCGCAATCATGCACACACACATGCAAGGATTAATTGGCTGCTACCAGCTCACACTAATAGAAAAGTGCTCGACTCCCCAGCTCGGGCATTATGTCATTTTCCACAATGATTTAAAGTACCTGTCACTCGAACCATCAGTCCCACCTCACCAGGAAAAGGACGGGGTAGCGAATACCTATCTAGGCACCTACCAACGGCCAAGGGAAGGAGGAGGGTCCTCGGTGGCCGGACCCCAGGCCCTGCTCCCCGCGGGGCTGGAGCAGACAGTCTCGCAGGTCCCTGCTGCCCCTTCCTGAGACCCTAAAACCAACCACGTCTGTGTCTCTGACACCCCTTTCCCACCGCCCCTTTGCCCAGGCGTCCTGCCCCACACAAAACAGGGGAATTGCAGGATTTCTGGCGCCGCACACCCGGCTCGGGGGGGATATGCGCCCTCTCCGGCACCGCGCGGCCCGCTCGAAACCTCCGCAGAGCTCCGCGCCGCTCCGGCAGCCCCGCGGCTCCGGCTGCTGCAGGAGGCACCGGAGCCTCCCGCTGCCCCGCGGCCCGGCGCGGGGCACGAAGCAGAGCCGGGGGTGGCCGCGCTTCGCCTCACGCCGCCGCCGGGCCCGCCGCCGCCGCAGCCACTCCCCCTCGCGGCCCGGCGGGCGCCTCCGCGGCGGCGCGGTGCAGCGCGGCCCGGCGCGGGCAGCGGCGGGGCCCGGGGGCGGCCCGGCGCGGGGCGGCCCGGCGCGGCGCTCACCAGCTCGGGCACTCGAACAGCGAGAGGCCGCCGCCGCCGCCGCCGGGCGCGCTCGCGCTCGCCGCCATCTTGCCGCTGCCCCATTCAGGCGGGCGCGGGGCAGCCTGGGAAGCGGGAGGAGCGGAGCGCGCCGCGATCCCGGCGTGCCCCGCGCGGCGCCTCCCGGCGGGCGGGGCCGCCCGCTAGGCGCTGCCCCCCCCCCCCTTTTAAAAGGGTTTTAGCGTTAAAAAAAACGCGTTTTTATTTATTTTTAAGCTCCTCGCTTTCTGAATAAATTGTAGGTTAAAAACAAAAGAAAAACGAGGGGAGGCAGTTCCCCGTCCGCGCGGTGCAGCGCGGGGGTCCCGCGGGGGCAGCCAGGCTGTCCCCAGGCGGGGACGCGGCCCCGGGCGGCTGGGGAGGCGCCCCCGGCCACACCGGGCCCCGGAGCAGCCCCCGGGGCAGGACGGGGCTGCCCTGGGCCCTGTGTTTGGGTCACGTTCACGCGTGGAGGCCGCGTTTACCCCGGAGCGCTCAAGGAAGCCCCCGTGGCCTTTCTCTGAGGGGCCCTTGGACGGGAGTTGAGCACACGCAGCGTTTTCATGGGGGTTAGCTCAGGAAAAATACTGAGGGATCCTAGAACTGACACTGATACCAACATAAACAGAGGCAGGTACAAACAAAGATCCACGCCAGGGCCTAAAACGCAAGGCAAAGAACACAACAGAGGCTTTGAAAGGTGTTTATTGACAGTTATTAGGGGGAATGATGACGCAATAGTGCAAACCACTGTGCAAGTGGGAGAACGGGCTCCCTTTGCGACTTTCACATTTATTTTTATCATACAGGAGACACGGAATAAAGAATAAATACAAAAATGGGTCAGTAGGCTGCATTTGCCACACTGCGATGGGCTTTGGACAGATTACTGTTCCCTCAGTGCATGTCAGTTTGGAGCGATACCGGAGTGGGGATGGCCACTTGTTCTGTCCAGCTCCACTAGCTCCACTTACTGGAACTAGGGAGCTTTTTTCCTTTCCCATCAGATCCTCAGACATTTGTAAAACCCAGCACTTCACTCAGCCACGTCCTGCACTTTCCATTTCACAAACAGTGGAAAATACTAAACGTTCACAGGCAATCTGTAATATTCACCAATACACAAGTGAGCTTCCAAGAGTACTTCTTTAGAAACAACATTTCAGGTTATACTCATCTAATTCTGCTACTTTGTAAATTTAAAGTGCCCCTTTTCTCACCTTTGCACAATTCTTTCCCTAAAAGCTTCTGGGAAGCAACTAGAGGTGAGCAGCTACATTTTTCCCTCCTCCACCTAATACAGATTTTATGCACCTTAGTATTTCTAGTGCTCGAGAAGCAGCATTGGAAGAGTTTTATTTGCCCAATAATAAGCCACCAGCTGGGGAAGCCCAGGGAAGTTGCATTATTAGATTATCCTAAGTCAAAGGTGCTCCGTCCTCACAAATGCTGCATTGGAAGAAAAACAGAAACAAAACAAAATGCCCCTCCCCAAAAAACACCACAAACCACCAAATGTGCTCAAACATTAATAAAACAGTTACAAATCTCATGGCTAAACTGACCAGTCGCTAAGCACACTAGTGGTTTCAACTGTGGTAATTAATGCCCACTTCTTGCCTTTCAAATGTGTAGTGGTATCTTTCTCCAGCGGAGAGTTTTGAACCATGGTCACCTGGAGACTAATTAAACCAGGGCAGACATTGGAGACATTAGAAACTGCTGGATTAAGGTAACGTGAATCTGTATTGTGCCCTCTTTGAGTGTCATTCCAGTCCAAAGCTGTCCATACTTACAAGACATGAAAATTGTGCCACATGTCAAAAAAACAATACATTTCCAATTATTGATCACACTTCAGTATACATTTGGGACAGGGAATAATACATTACAGAAAGAACAAAAAATACACAAGATCTTAGTTACATAAAGCAATATAATTTGTATATAAACTGATAAATATTGTCTCCATGGTTCACTAATTCCATATACTAGTTATCTGCACATTAGTTGCTAATATCTGTTACTAGAAGAAGTTCCAGCTTCTGCTCTCAAGGTGGTCAACTCATTTCTGAGACTAGGGAGCCTGTTCGCTCGGGGGGAATGAGAACTGCTCTCTGCAATGAGACTAGGTTCCATATGAAAATTTCATTTTTTTGACCACCAGATAAGGAGTCCTATGATTAGAGAAGCCACAGCGAGGCCGAGAATCAGGATACAGATCTTCTTACGGGATTTCTTCTATTAAAAGAAGAAAAAAAAAGCCATTGACACCAGGAACAGATGACAAGTCTGCAAGTTTACCAGCTAACGTTACCAACTTCAGTGGATTAGTGCACTTTGAACCCATTCTGATTTAGGAGAAGTGCACAGACTGTACTGCTTAAGCATTCTTTAAGCTACATGGTCTTACAGATGGTTGTTTTCCATTTTAGCACAGTCTGAGAGGTGCGTTTAAGTAAAAATGTGAGAAATTTTGCTTCTCTCAAGGGAAATGCAAATTTCACTCAACTTGGCTATAAAAAGAGAACTTTACAGCATCTAGCACATGCTTTTCATACTAAGGTAGACACCACACCTTCAAAGGACAAATGACCACCTCTAGCTATCTGGATTTCCCAACTAACACTTGTAACCACCCCTGACTAGTTCTCCGATCAGTCTCTCTGTTGTCCCTTGGAGCTGGTGTGAAGCCTGCAAGAAAACACTAAATTCCATGAACAAGGAGTTTGCAGCAGCCGTCACTACTGCTTAAGAGAGTTTCTGGGACTTACAGGACAGATCCAGGTGCAGTGTTTACCTGAATTTTGGTGTAAACTGCTACACCTACAAAATGGGGACAACATAAGAATTTGTTCCTGTTTAACTGTTCTACAACCTCCTGAGAAAGGCAAAGCTGAGCACTTAAACTCACTGAGCACACCCACATGAAGGAGCAAACTAACAGCATATCCTCTGCATTAGAAACCCAATTTCAATACTGTGTTTCTCACTCAAGTGCTTTATTTATGCCTTACAGTACAGCTTTGTGGGAGTGTCAGCTTGCACAAACTGTTTTTAAGAACACTTGGTGTGCTGCAGTGCTCACTGAGTGTCATTATGTCTGTACCATATTGCACAAATGTATGTTGACATTAATGCAAAGCACACAGAATTTACCTGATAATATGCAGCTCTCTGCAATTGCTCGCTGGCTCTTTCCACATGGACTTCTGCACTTTCCACGTTTGCCTCTATGCTGTCTACAGAAAAATGAGAGAACTCATGCTAAGAGATTTCAGAGCATGCATGTTAAAAAAAAAATCAAATGCGATACCATCATTTTTATACCAAGTATTTGAAAAACCCAATCAGAATACATAATTGAGCTAAACAAACTTTTATTATCAATATGCACTTACCAATCATATCTCCTTGGTCATGAATCATCATGGCTAAATCCTTAAATATCTGATTGACATCCAAAATGTCTGCCTGAAGGCAAGAGTTTGACAAGTTACAACCATCACTGCTTACAGTTTTGCTTAACCTCAGTTTCAGTGTCTCTTACAATCGAACAGATACTGTTATTCCTCGACTGAGGTGACTCTTGCTACCACGTACAGAGCTGAGGTTTAACACAGGAGCCTACACTATTCCTGCTACTCAGCATTTCTGCACATTAGCCATTAGCACAGCATGGAATTGAGATGAACATTTCCATGTGAATTGCTCCTAGCTGAGCAATGCTGATTGACAGTGATCCTCTGGTGGATCTCCAATCAACCCTGGATGAAAATGCACCTAGTCTTCTTCAAAAGGAGTAGGGAGACAGATCTGGCCATGGAGCCTCTAGACAAGAAACTTCTCCCCACCCTCTCAGATTTCTTCACACCATCTCATTAGTTATCACTGCAATATCTTTAGCTTAGCTGCTAGTAGTGTTAGCTGCACAGGATCTCCTGTTCACCTCTAATTGCCTGATTGCTGTTTCTCTCTCTTTAATAAGTTCAAGGTCCTGTTCAGTTATTGCCACATCATCTTCCTGAGACTGCATTTGATTCCAGTCTTCACCACTAGAAAGAGAAAGAAGAAAAAAAAACAACAGCCCATTTCTCTGAGGGTCGATCTATTCGCATCCGTTTTACACCACCTGGTATTGCAATTTCATACAGAGATTAGACTAATTAGCAGCAAGAGTTACAATCACCACAAATGAAAAACAGGGACAAATCAGAAAAAACAGGCCTTGTGCACAAAGATATTCTAACAACTCAGTGAAGAAGCTGGAAAACAGCCCATGCATAAGATACTCTAGGATAGAACCATTATCTGTAGCATTATAGAAGAAGCCTTACTATTCTAATGGGTTTTTGTTTTTTAATATGCCAATATCCTTGTTCCTTCTCATCATCCCATCTAAGAAGGGAAAAAACATTCACCAGGTCTCAAGCACAACAGTATCAGGCTGAAAACAAAATCACCATACAGGAATATAGATGCAAAGATTCCCACTTGCTATCTGGCACTGGGAGCTCAGAGCAAGTTCAAAATTACTGCACAAGCTGTGGTGCCTGTAACACAGGGTCATCTATATATTTAGCATAAAAAAAAAAAAACATGGTAAATGTTGTCCTCTTAAGGAAGGGAAGTGGACTGGAAAGCACTGTAGGTTACAATATGCCTCTTGAGTACACACCTCTAAAGAGCAAGTTTCAAAGGCTCGAAGTGCCAAAAGAAGCAACGACAACCTAGTCGAAATCACAAACAGCCAACACATCTAGAAAGTCAGCTCCAATATATACCCTGTACTCTTAAACACTCTAAGAGTATTTAAATACATAAGGCAAAAGTTTGACATGTAGCACATGAGCAGTATCAGACCTGGAGCAGCTTCTCTGTGCCACTGGCTCCCCAAGAGCCTCTCGTTAATGCAAACAGCCCCTCTCTCCCCTTGCTTTGGAAAGCGAGGCCTCCAGAGCCATGGCAGCGTCCGCACAACCGGCGCTGCGAGGTGTTCACCTCTGGCTCCGCACGTGGAAGCGCAGGAGGAGGGGATGCAGTACAAGAAGCTGAGCAGGGAAAGCTCAATTTGGGGACAGCGAACGGATAAAACATGGAAGCGGGGTCTCTTGATTTAGAGAATTCAAGGGTATATTCACCTAGGGCCAACGTATTTCACCAATGATTTCTCAAACACATGTACACTAGAAGCTGACACAGTCGGAGACTTTTCACGTGCCTTGGGTTCAACTTACTCACACCATACAGTTCATATACTATTTTTCAACCTAACTTCTAGGCAGGTACACAATTACTGCATTAGCCCTGCAACTGTCCAACACATTAAAGTAATTTTGGCTTGTTGTGTGTGTTCTGTGGTTAGTCTGTCAGCAAATGCTAGAAATACCCAGGAAAATACTGTTGTATGCAGTTATTTTAGATTGTATATTGTAACTACTGTAATAATTGCATTTCAAATTTTTTTTGCTTTGTATTTAGCTAATGAAGCCATGGCCTGGGTTACACTAACATATCTTGCCATAATTATTTTAGTTATACATAGTAAGAGTGCTTATGTGCACATCCAGAGTGCAAGTACATGTTACCTGTCAAACGAGACCAGCTGTTCTTCTCTGAAGCGCTCATCAGCCTGGAAGAGAAAAATAATTGTTATTAAACTTGTAGATTACTAGCATAACTAGCAAAGGCAACAGCAACATCCTGAAGACAAGGAGGATGCTGTGCAGAGAGTTCTTTGGGAACGCCACTGTCACTTCAGCTTTTAATTTACACATCTCTGCAAACCAGCAGCAATTGCGAGCTAGAAGAGCTAGCCTGTTTACTCAGTTGGCATTGATTGTCACTTCCCTTCTCCAACTGCAATAAAAAAATGAGTTCTTAAATGAGGCATAATCTGTAAAAGCATAATCCAAGCAATAACTGCATTCCTTTTTGGAAGTGAGGATATGTACTTAATGCAAACCCCAAAGCAAGGGGAGGGAAATGTTGTCATTGGCCTTTTTATTATGAATTCTTAGTAGTCACTGGTCAAAACAGACTAGGAAGAGAGTCTGCATGTACACTAGGGATACTAGCAGGACAAGAACTGTAAGAAAATAATATTAGAAAAAAAACCAAAACAGCAGCAGCAACAGCGAGAGACTTCATCTGTAGTTCTAAGTATGGTAAAATTCCAACTGACTCCTAAATTTTATAGCCTATGGCTGTTATCTGCTCAAGAACAGCTCATGATGCTTAACCATTAGCTGTAGTTTGATGCCCCCTCTCTCTCCACCCACAATTTGCAACCACCAGGATTCCCTCATCTGTAACACTAACTTGCAGCACATAGAAATGAGTGTCCAGTACTCACAGGATGAGCAACGTTAGCATTAAGGTACCAAGACCCCATCTGTACCCAGTAGATAACAGTTCGGTAGTAACAGTTCAGTAGATAGCTGCAAAGTTGGTAGGCAAATAAAAGATCTCAGAAGACTTTTTATTCAAATCGCTGCAGGATTCCCATAAATACTTACGGAGATGCGGGAGCCAGCTCTCGCCCTTGCTACCGTCTCTTTCTCTTTTTCTGAAACTCGCCTCTGTACTGCTTGGAAGTTATTTAAGGCCGCAGAGAAGTCGCTCATTAAACGCTCTTTCTGAAGCCTCTGCTGGCGCTAATGGATTAAAACAAAAACAAGTCTTCAGATATTCGTACTAATAGAGCTGTTGAGACCCTCTCTCAAAACCAAACAAAAATCGCCAAAACAACTGCCAAAAACCCAGCTGACATCTGTGAGATCTCCTGGTTTCAGCATTCTGGGGAATGTGAGGGACTAGGAAGGAGAAAAAAAAAAACATCAAATTTCCATTAGTTCTACCAAACGCTGCCTTATGCACCGCAGAACAGCTCTGAGCAATAAAGCTCTCTAGGTGCAGTCTGGTTTTAAATCTGGAGTAGAGGAGCCTTCTGCACTAATACTGGAAGGAGACCTGAATAAAAGTATCTATTACATTTACTTATGTATCTTTTGGATAATTATAATGTCTTCCTCTCCATTCCCCCATTAGCCAACCTATTAGTCCTTAAGCTGTTCTTCCCACTCCTTCCTCTGTCCTGCCACACCCAATCTCCTTAACTTTCTTATGAAAGTAGGAAACCTAGAGCATAGCACCCTAGCACGCTTAAGATTAAAGAGTTCCCAGATTCCAGAACTAAACCCCATTGCTCCCAGCCACATCATACAACAAGTCTCCCATTAGCTATTTGGAGAATATCCTCTCTTCGTCTTGACCTCCATTTTAGTTTACCTGTTCTCCAAATGTATCAGCTGTAATAACTCTGGTTATGCTCATTTTTACAGTTTCAACCTATTTAGCTTTCCTAGAATGTCTCCTTTTAGTATTCTGACATTCCAGGTAATAGGATGGTATCCCAGGCAAGATGTGGAAAAAAAAAAAAAAAATCACCTGGAAGATGATCTGGAAGACTATTCAGCAAGAACTAAAGCCATAATCACTGCCTAACTATATTAATTCCAACATGAACAAGGTAAATCAGCTTTTTTTCTTTCTCCAGCTAACAAATCCGAGGCAAATAGAGGCTGCTTGGCATGACCACACTTCACAGTAACATTGAGCTTGCTCCGTGTTCTTATCCTGAAACACTACCTTACATGACCAGACGCTTTATAAACAAGATTGTTTTTCAGAAACGGACTCAGAAATACAGAATTGCATACTAAGCTCGTCTCAAACATTTAGGGCTTCCAATTCTTACTCAAGTAAATTTTATACCCATTTTGCAGGTGGCAAAGGTTAAGCTGTTTTCCCAAAGTGGAAACAGAAGCAGTCAGGTTATTGGTTTAATGAGTCTTCCCACTTCTCCAATAGCTTTTTCTCCATCATGAAAGGATGCTATCCCTCCCGCTGTGCTAACTCAACCTTTATGAGGTTGAGCTCCAAAATAACACAACTTCCAGCTGAGTTCTGCATACGTACCTGTTCAGAAGCTGACAGAGGAAGTGGCAGAGATCCCAGTTCCTTTAGGTATTCATTGGTCCCTTTAGCAAGCTGGTTGGCTGAATGCTGTAGCTGTTGTCTAAAATAAATGTGCAGAAAGGGTTACACAAGGTTCTCTCCCAGAGCAGTCTCCAAGGAATTCAGTTTTCACAACAATGACCAATTGGGGATACCAAGATCACACACACCTTTCAGGACTTTTTTCCTCCAATGTCCAGAAAAAAAGAACAAAATAGCACACAATACAGTTTTATGCCAGTTTTTTTTAGCTTTTACCATCAGTTTGACACTGTTCAATCTTAAAAGGATATCTGAAACATTTCTGTACTCTCCATCAATAGGTATTTGGTAGTTAAAAGATTTCTTTTCTATGGTGTGAGACAGAAATTAAAGAAAGGCAAAGACAAATTTATCCAGTGAACATGCTCACTTGAAAACTTCTGACGACGTTGGTCAGATTTAGATTTAACAAAACAGAAAAACTAAGCGTAAATGAGGAAAACGGAGTCTTCCTGGGACAAAATACTTATGCAAGAACCAAGATTTTTGGTGTTTAATGGGTACAAGGTACTTTAAAGTCATTCATTCAGTCTAGTAGGTATGCAAATCTAAGTATTCAGGATACCATACCACAGGAGTTCACCTGTAATATGTGAGCTGCATACACCAACTATGTTTTTTATTTATTAGTTTCTATGGCAATTTATTGAGCGCTGTCACTTTTCCCTTAAAGGAGGGAGCCATGTCTCTACAAATAAATTAACTGGAAAGGCATTCATTTGGCTGTCACCAACCTTTTCTTTAATTTACCAATTAAATGCAGGTCAAATCAACTGAACAGCTCCAACAAGCCAATTCCTTTATCTCCTGCTTGTGTTCCAATCATATCCTCCAAATATAAGTTCTGAGCTCATTCAAAATGAGCTATTATAAAAAACACTATGACAATGCATGACAGACTCACAAGTTTCCTTCTAATTTCCCAGCAGATATTCTTTTCATACTTTTCTATTTATGCTGCTCCAGTACATACAAGATACATGGATAACATAGGCATGATGTACCCCTGCCTTTTTTTTTTTGTAATCTATACTGTTTCAAATTGTTCCTGTCACGCAGATTTTAATGTTTTTTCCAGAGTTCTGCAAAAAAAAAAACCTTAGCACCTCTAGGAAACTACTTCACAAATCTACTCATTTTACTTTATAGGATTATATTAAACTTATCCAGTAAAGCATCTCCCCAAAACAAGTAAACCATTTTCTCTTAGAATAGCCTGGCAGATAAAAGAGACCCTACACACGTGTTAGCTCAGCTAATACTTACAGGTTTTCCTGCAGCTCGCTGGAATCCTGCTTGGTTCCCAGCTGGCTCATCAAATTCTTTATCTGAGCAGCTGAAGATAAAGAGATCAGCATAAGAGACCAGGACAAAGATTTCCTCTAGCTCCCCATAAAGAAAGATTTCTCTCAACATTTTGCTCAGCTCTGGCTTGCATGACCACATCTAACGCTTTGCATTTAGAGCAACGCAGCTTTTTAGAATATCCCTGTTTAGACCTGCTAGAGCTTACTGGAGCTAAGGGTTTCAAGTGAGAAAAAGAGAGGTTTCGAGACACTCCCCTCCTGAAAAGTCTTTGTATTTAATACTTTTGTATTCCTCATTAAAACCAAGCATAGCTGTTTATTTCTATTCACGCTGTTTGTGTGTTTTGGGCTTCCAAAGCTGCAGAACAATCACGCTATTACTAAGTTGTGTTGTCTGTCACATAGTCTAGAGTTATTTAAATCAGTGCTTTCGTAAAAAAAAATAAAAGAAAGAGAAGGCCAACAGTTGCTATCAATTAAAAAAAAAAAGTTTAGCTACTCACAATAGCGAAGACTTATTGAAATACTGGGACCAATCTAATCTCTCAGGAACAGACACTAATGAGCAAATACTAATAGTGATGCTTCACAGTTAACATCAAATTGAAATTCTGCTGTAGCCAGAAGAGACACTGCAGCCCTCTTCCATTTCTTACACTTCCAAGTGGCAAGACAGGCAAGACCAAGAAGTATAAACTTGACTCAGCTGCTTGTAGAATGACATTAAGCTGAAATATCCAACACTAGACATTACCAAGAGCTATTTTCCAAATGCATCCTACAGGTGCAATTCCTACTTTTAACCGAGAACCTTGAGTTGATGAAGCGCATTGCAAAAGAAACATCCAGTTTCTTGCCTGGCCACTTCTTTTATAGTCAACACCAAAAATGACAGCAAGGAGGCTGGGAGCTAAAGAAAGCGACTGGGAATTCCTTGTTTTACGATTCCCTGGAGAGGACCACACGCATCAGTGGAGAGTGACACGAAGAGCCCTTTCAGACCGTAGCTTTCACCCTGCCAGCCCTTCCATGCTGCACTGCAAACCCTCTATGCAGACGTTGTGGTACACTTCAGATTACTTCAACATCTCCATCTCCAGCTTGGATGCTTGGTTGCTATAACAGGATCACAAGCAACAGTTTTGGTAGCCCAAGCCGCCAGTTTTGTGTTGTTTTTAAATGCAGTTTGCATTACAAGCCAGCTCTACGGAACTTCCCAAGAGAAGCAAATAAAAATCTGTTGAACCCCCTGCTCGCTTGCTGCTTTCTTCCCCGGGGAATGGAATGAGGAAAAGCTTAAGTCACCAGATTCACTTTCCTCCTAGGCCTCAGCAGAGGGTGCTTACAAAATGCAGAATAAACTCAATTAACATAGAGCGAAGTCAGATGCTGTGCACGCTCCTGCCTACCTGGATAAACACTGCGAGCGCATTTGCTCCTTTGGGATAGGGAACACACCGGGAGAGGGCGGCTGTGAGGCCTGTCCAGGGAGGAAGGGAAGCAGAGCTAACGGGAAGGGAGAGGCCAGGGAAAACAGCCAAGCAAGATGCTATTTGGAGAACTTGAGAGTGTTTAGCCCGTGGCCACAGCTCTACCAAGGGAGGTGAACTCTGAGCTAAAGCCGAGCAGTTTCACCAGTGTCAGTAACGCGGTGCAATCACGTTAGGGAAGCCCGCAAGTTTCAGGGGAACCAGCCTGTTCAACAAACCTTGTTCCTAGAGCAGCTGCACCCAGGTGAGGTTACCTGATGCTAGTTTTAGAAGGACTATATCAAAGACTCACTTGGAAACCACTCATTCGGTCAGCAGCATTTTGGGGATGGATGCTACAGTTTCAGTCACGAGCTTATGATCACTCAGAATCGTTTTTAACGCGGCTGTGGGACGCCCACGAGGGTCACAGCGCCCAGCACGCCGGAGGGGAAGGGCGGCCTGGCCTGGCCTGGCCTGG
Organism: Tinamus guttatus; assembly: GCF_059628265.1. Classification (NCBI taxonomy): domain Eukaryota; kingdom Metazoa; phylum Chordata; class Aves; order Tinamiformes; family Tinamidae; genus Tinamus; species Tinamus guttatus. The sequence goes on from NW_028288931.1 coordinate 4,042,271, forward strand.
CGGGGGCTCCGGGCGAAGCGGCGGCCTCGGGGACAACGCGGGAGCCGAGCTCGGCGGGGGATCGCCGCACCCCGGCCACGCTTCGCGGACAGGCGCCCACCGCGACCCCGGCGGGGGTTCCCCCTCACAACGCGCGGGATGGGGCAGGCCGGGCTGCACGAGCCGCCGTGCCCGGGCCCCCGCCGCGGCGCCCCGCGGCCGCCTCAGCAGCGCGAGGCTGGCGGCTCCCCGCCGGGCCGCACTCACTGTACTGCGCGATGCGCTGCACGTTGGCGCTGCATGTCTGGATGATGGCGGCGAAGTCCCGCGGCGCGCGGGGCAGCGGCGGCTCCAGCGGCCCGTACGACATGGCCAGGCCGGGACGGGGCGCCGCGCGCCACACCGGCCGCCAGCACCGCCGCGTCTGCGCCTGCGCGCCCGCCGCCGCCCGCCTAAGCGCGGCGCTGCGCATGCGCGCCCGCGGCAGGGCGGGCGGGCGCCATGGCAACGCGCCGTGCCCGGCGGTTCCCTGCGGCGCTCGCTCCTCCCGCCGCTGCACCTGGAAGCGCGCGAGGTCACTTCCAAATCCCGTTCTTTTTCCCAGGGCAGCAGACCGGTTTGAATTAAATCGCCAGCTATCGTATTTCTTTCAGATCACGGGTTTTAATCAGGCTGAGGTTTAAAAATGAATGAGATTTTTTTTTCTGATTTAATTTTAGAATCATGGAATCATTATGGTTGGAAAAGACCTTCAAGATCATCAAGTCCAGCTGTAAACCCTTCACCACGAGGCCTGCTAAACCATGTCCTGAAGTGCTGCATCTACACGTTTCTTGAGCACTGACAAGGACGGTGACTCCACCACTTCGCTGGGCAGTCCATTCCAATGCTTGACCACTCTTTCCATGTGGAAATTCTTCCTAATGTCTAACCTGAACCTCCCCTGGTGCAACTTGAGGCCATTTCCTCTTGGCCCACGGTAGTTGTTACGCAGAAGAGATTGACTCCCTCCTCACTAGCACCTCCTCTCGGGTAGCTGTAGGGAGCGATAAGGTCTCTTCTCCAGACTAAACAACCCCGGCTCCCCCAGCCACTGCTCATGAGGTCTGTGCTCCAGCCCTTCCCCAGCTCCACTGCCCTCCTTCAGACACGCTCCAGCACCTCCATGTCCTCCTTGTAGTGAGGGGCCCAAAACTGAACAGTACATTTGAGGTGCAGCCATCTCTCGGGGTAGGTAGGGCAGGGTGAGGGCTGGAGCCCAGCAGGAGCGGGACCGGCAACAGGGACTCCTCAGGGGAAAGAGGGGCTGCACGAGCAGGGTCCACGTCGGAGCCCTCTGTGTCCTGCAGGGCTGTGTCAGGGGCGCCCCAACCAGCAGGGCCATCCCGGGGGTTGGAGCTCTCTTCCCACCCTCTGCCTTTTCCTTCCAGAAATGGAGCGCGCCAGGAGCTCCAGGCGTTTGCTGGTCGCCTCAGGAGGAGCAGCGGTGCAGGGGTGAGCGGCTGGAGATGCTCGGGGAGCCCCTGAGCGCGGCTCTCGCCGGCGCGTTCGCTCTCAGCAGGGGGAGGTTTCTCGTCTCCAGCCCCCCGAGCCGCCACCGGAGCTGGGGGTGGCCATGAAGGAAGGCCCTGGGGCCCAGGCCGCGCAGCTGGAGAGCCCGCAGGGAGGAGAACCGCCCCGGCAGCCTCTCGCCCGCAGCCGCTGCGTGGGGCTCCTGCTCGCATGGGGGCCAGCGCAGCCTCCGCGGCGCCGGGGTCAGCGGCGCTGGGCACAGGCGGCAGCGCCGCCATCGCCCCCTCCCCGAGCCTCTGCTCCAGCTGCGCGCAGCCTCACGCTCCGTCCCTCACCCTGCGCCAGGCCCTGGGCCAGGGGCTGCTCATGGACCAGCAGCTGCTGGGGAAGAGGGAGCAGCAGTGCCAGGAGGCCGGGAGGCAGCTGGCAAAGACCAGGGATTCCCCGTGTTTGGGGGCTGGGCGCTCTCCCAGCTCCTGGCGCTTCCTTTCCTCACTGTCCTAGCTCTTCCTGGGGAATCCTCACTGAGCTCCTCACTCTTGTGCTCTGGCAGCAAACGGAGAAGGCCGAGCTCTTCCCACGCTGTGAGGAGGAGGAAGAGACCATGGAGGAAGAGGCTCCTGATGCCTCTGGCCCTGCCAGCTGTGGCTGCTGGGAGGTGGCACAAGGCAGAGGGTGAGAGCAGAGCTGCTCTGCTCGGCGCTGCGCAGCCCTGCGGGACCAGGGCTGGCCTGGGTGGCCGCCAGGCCCGTGGCAGATCCTGCCATTTGCAGTGCCGAGGGCTGGGGCAGCGCAGGGCGCGTGGGCAGAGCCGCTCGTCCTGCTGCCCCCTGAGCTCTTCTCCTCTGCTCCTCTCCCTCCTCGCAGCCTGTGGAGCAAGTGGCAGCGTCTGCACAGGCGGCAGGAGGAGGTTTCCTGCCCAGGGACAGGAACCCAACACCTGAGGATGCACCTTGGCGTCCCTGGGCTCTGCAGGTGTGAGAGGTTTGCTACAGCAGGGCCAAGGAGAGCGCAAACAGCTGCCGTAGGACGTGGGATAGCTCAGCTGGAGCTGCTGTGGGAGAAGTGGCCACAGAGCCTGATGCTCCAGCCCGTGCAGGTGCAGCCATGGCCAGCGAGAGACCCGCCAGGACCGTGTCGATGCCAGCGGCCTCTCTGGTGCCACTGCCAAAAGCCCCCTGGGTGCCAGGGGCCGAACCCGCTGGAAAGCTGCGCCCAGACCGCAGTTTTCTGGGGCTGAGAGGATCATGTTTCAGAATGACACCAATAAACAGAGGTTTGTGTCATTTTATTTATGTCCCTGTTTATTTGGTTGTTAATTTAAGGCATCCTGGCAGGGCCTGTCCCTGGGGAGACCGGGCCCTGCAGCAGCACCCCTGTTGGGGCCTGATCCCAGAATCCCAGAATGGTTGAGGTTGGAAGGGACCTCTAGGGATCATCCAGTCCAGCCCCCTGCTCCAGCAGGGACACCCAGAGCAGGGGCACAGGGTGACATCCAGGTGGGTTGGAGATCTCCAGAGAAGGAGCCTCCACAGCCTCTCTGGGCCAGGGCTCTGGCACCCTCACAGGAAAGAACTTCTTCCTCCTGTGGAGATGGAACTTCCTGTGTTTCAACTCGCACCTGTTACCCCTTGTCATGATCCCCTCGGCCGAACCCTCGGTAGGCGCCGACCGGGACCCCTGGTTCTACCCATCCCCGCCGACCCTGGGAAGCCCTCCGGAACCCCCCGTTTCAACCCCTGCCCCCGGGACTCGTCTTCCCCCCGCCCCGCAACGCCCCGGGTCCCGGTCCCGCCGCCCGGGGCGGCGCTCTCGGCGGCCGCCCGCAGGGGGCAGCAGGGCGCCGCGCACCGGGCCCCTCCGCGGCGGCGGCGCCTTTAAGGCAGGCGGCGGCCGGAAGTGCTGGCGGCCGAGGCTGGCGCGGCTACCGCGCGTGCGCGGCGCTGCCCGGCCCGCTTCCACCCTCCCCCCCCTCCCCCTCCCCCTGCGCTCTCAGCCCCCGGACGCGGCCGCTCGGCTCGGTAAGGGCCGCCCGCCGCCGCGCTACGGGAGCCGCGAGGGGCCAGGCGGCGCCGCGGCGCGCGGGCGGGGCGGGGCGGCGAGGGGAGGGGGCGCCGCAGTACGTGACGCCGCCGCCGCCGCCGTCGCGCGCCGCGGGGGGGGGAGGGGGGGACGAACGTGCGCGCGGGGGGGGGAGCGGGGGGGCCGCAGCGCTGCGTGCGCCCGCGGCGGGGGGGGAGGGAGGGAGGGAGGGGGGAGGCTCCGCCCCTCCCTTCCCCGGGGCGGCCCCGCCCTCCGGCTGCCGCGGCGGGGGGGCCGTGCGCGCGGGGGGGGCTGCGCCTTCCCCCCCCCCATCCCGCCGTGACCCTTGACCTTCCGCGGTGGGGGGGGGACCCTTTGACCCTTCGGGCCATCACCCGCCACCCCCCGTGGCCTCCCGCCTCCAGCTGTCACTGCCCGGTGGCCTCGGGATGGGGATGGGGATGGGGATGGGGAAGAGGAAGGCCTGGCCGCTGTGGGGGAGGCCTTGGCGGGAACCGGCACCCGGGGTGCCCCGCGGGGCAGGACCCTTCACCGGGACCGTCCCCGTGGTGGGGAGGGCGCAGGAGGAGCCGTCCCGCATCCCGCCATGCTGCTCCGCTCCCGGGGGGATTGGGAGCCCCGGGGCGCCGTGCGGCTCCGCGCCGGGCAGCGCTTACGTAACGCCGCCCGCCTCATCCCGCGCTTCCAGCCCTGCGGAGCAGCGGCGCCTCCCCGCCAAAACCCACCGGAGCCCCGCGAGGCCGCGAAACTTGGGCAAAAATGGCCTTGGGGACGAGCGCGTTCCTGCCCCGTGCCACCACCACCACCACGCGCGTTCCCTGTGGACGGGGCGGCTCGGAGACGCCCGCTCCGTAGGGAAGCGCCCCTCGAATTCCCGGGCTCCCCGCGCCGCCTCCCCCCGGCCCAGCGCTGCCTCTTGCTTGTGCCCTGCAGCACCCGCCCGGGGGGCTTCATGTGAGAGATGGCGAATGCCGAGGTGAGCGTCCCCGTGGGCGACGTCGTGGTGGTGCCGGGCGAGGGCAACGAGGGCGAGAGCCCAGAGGACACCAAGACCCAAGTGATCCTGCAGCTGCAGCCCGTGCCGCAGGGGTGAGTGGCGGCGCTTTGGGGGGAGCCCGGGGACCCAGCGGTTTCCCCCCGGGCGCGAGGCCGGCGCTGCTTTTGTTTTGCGCGTAAGAGAGGAATAAACCTGCCGAAAACCTCCCCAGCAGTGACTTAAAAGAGCCCGTGGTGGCACGTTGACATCTGCCTGTGCTGCCGTGCCCGCTTCCCATGCGTCCCCTTGAAACACAAGGAAGCAGGGAGGTTGGAGGGAATTACTCTGGGGTGCTTGGAGCTGCCAGCAGGCGTCTCAGCCTGTATCCGTGTCAGTCGGTGCAAAAATGCCCTCCTGGTTGCTCACGTTGCAGCACAGCGTTGCTGGCAGAGGAACTGCGTGTTGGACGATGACTCTTCCCTGTATGATCCCCCAGGGGAAGTAACTGATGCTGCAGAGTGTCACGCCGGGCTGGGAGGGAAATCCCGGGCCACTGAGCTCTGTTTCCTGTTGTTGCAACTGCTCTATCCGAAAACAGAGGGAAAAAAGTCTGGGGAAGCGGGTGTCAGTTGTACAGGCAGCACTGAGGGTGGGATGAGAGGGCTGGAAACACATCTGTGTGCTTCGGTCTTTGGGATTATTACTGTATTTTAAACATGCCAAAAGAAAAAAAGCCCCCCCAAAAAACAACAACGAAAAAACCAAAAGCCTGCAACTGAAACTGTGTAAAACAAAAGATTTGTGTCCCTGTGGGACAGTCGAGGAAGAAATAAGCCATGTTTTTAACCCTGTGCTACGAATCTTAATTTTTCCATGGTTGATATAGTCTGCTTATCGATGGACCCTTTCGCAACAGGATTTACCAGGAGGGCTCCGAGGGCAGCGCGGCCGTGGTGGCCGTGGAGACGCACACCATCCACAAGCTGGAGGAGGGCATCGGTGAGTCGCTCGGCGGCGCGGGGGCCGCTCTGCGCAGGGCCAGGCGCAGCCGGGCCGGGGTCTCTGCTTCGCCGGGCTCCCTTGTGGCTCTGCCCCTGCAGATGCTGTTTCCCGGGCTGTTGTCCTGGATGTGGGTGCAGGGGCTGGGCAAACTCTGGACTAAGAGTCTGCTGGTCCTGCTTGGTCTCAAAGTGCTGGAACTGAGATGCTGGCTCTCGTGGAATGACTGGTAAGGGCTCCCACGGGGGCCAGGGGAGCCGGGGCTGCACCTCAGTCTTGATTTTGCAGACCCAGACAGGCAGGGAGGATGGTTGTGAGGATGACGGTTGTGTCTGCACAGGCAGAAGCATCAGACTGACGGCTGGTTTGTCCTCTGCTCAGCCAACACCGTTACAGATTTGTGTTGATCGTTCCAAGGAACCGAGCGGGTTGGCCTGGATGCCCCTGCCAGCCAGAGGAATAGCTGGGAGGAGGCTCCCATTAGGTGCTGTCACTAGCTCTGAACTAGATCTTCATGTTATTCTCTGTGGGCACATTGGATTCCTGATGCCAAGTTTTCCTAATGGATGAGCTTCGTGTTGGGCTATTAAAAAGCAGATGCCGCTTGCCGTTGGTTCTAGTAATTGCAGAAGGCTGAGGATTGATCCTGAATTAGGAACAGCCCTTATTTTGGCTTCCTGAGTCTAGGCCTCACAACTTGAGAGCTTTAGGCTCCTGCCTTGTGGGACTTGAGCCTCCTGGGCGGAATGTTTCATTTTTACCCATTTTTCCCTCAGACCCCAGCACCATTGAAACGAACGAGGAGATCGAGATCGCCTATCCCATCACGTGTGGGGAGAGCAAAGCCATCCTGCTTTGGAAGAAGTTTGTCTGTCCAGGAATTAATGTCAAGTGTGTAAAGGTAATGAAGTTTTGGCAGTGGATTCCTTCTCCCCTCTCTAGTGCTCAGACTTCACCTTCACGGGACCTTCTTACTGTTTCATCTGAGCCCTGTCTTGGAGGTGGATGATTTTGCATTTGCAGTATGCTGGCCTGTTAACACTAAAGTTGGTTTTAGCATGGGAGAAGCAAGAGAAAAGTGCAGGATAAGGAGTGAAGCATCTCACCCACCTTATTTTTCTGTGCTGTTCTTGATTACCCTTTAAAGCAAAGTCATATTTGAGACTCAACGAGAGGCTTAGAGCTGAAAGCAGGTAGGGAACACGGGATCTACCAGAGCCCTTCTGCCTTGTCTTACTTCTTTTGTGTTCTGCTACTGTCCTCCTGAGGCTGTCACTTCTTCAGGGGACAGGATGCATCAGGAAGAGAAATATCACCCTTATATTTCCCCACTTGACAATGGGCTAATGTAACAGCTCATGTGCAGAGGCTGAGTGCCCACGTGCTGCTGTGGAGCGATCACTTGGTCTCTGACCCCGAACAGGAACCATCTCAGTCACTGGAGCAGGATAGAACAGATGCCCAAGTGAATAACTGTGTCAGCTGCATGTTGCTTGGCCATTCGATGGAATAGGAGTCTCCTGTAATGATCCCAGGGATGACTGTACATGTTCACAGAAGGAGCTGATATGTTTGTGCTCCATACCAAAGCCTTCAGGGCTGTTCCTAGCTGCATCATGTGCTTTGAATGTCAATGAGCAGCAGGTTGTCCCTGCAAACATATCTGTTCTGTTCCGTTATTTATTAGCAGCGCTGTGCTGAAGGGGTTAAAGTTGGTTCCTGACAGGGACTTGGGAAGAAGCTCGTCTTTCTGTGTAGAGATGGAGGGGTAGATGAGCTGAACAGGGCTGGGTGTCCAACAGAGTCTCCACAAGTGATGTTCCCCAGTGTTTACTGAGCTCTTGTTCATCTCATTGCTAGTTCAACGACCAACTGATCAGCCCAAAGCATTTTGTTCACCTGGCTGGCAAGTCTACCCTAAAGGACTGGAAAAGAGCCATTCGTCTTGGAGGAATCATGCTGAGGTACTTGGTTTGTTCACCGTTGCACCCAGCTTCAGAGCTTCATCACTGCAGCAGCGAGGTCCCGAGCAGGCATTTGGGTTGCTTTGCAATCCCCAGGAGATCTCTTGGACGTTCACAATGCCTGGGCAGCAGCCTGCAGCACCTCTGGAGCTGAGATCCTGGCTCCACAGTCCAAGGGACAGGACTTCTCATCCTGTACAGAAATGGCCTTGCATGGGTGTCATGGTGCTTGGTGGGGTTGGAGCTGGGCTGGCCTGGAGCTGGAGGATGGCATTTTCGAGAGGTGTTTTGTGTGTAGAGCGGAGCTGGGTTTGCTTTTCTGTCTGCTTCCCATGGCTGTAGTATTCCCATATGGAATACTCCCTTTTGTCTCCAGGCTGAGATTTGAGCTGAGCCTGGTTCTCTCCCCACTCCCTGCACAGGAAGATGATGGACTCGGGGCAAATCGACTTCTACCAGCACGACAAAGTTTGTACCAACACCTGCCGAAGCACCAAGTTCGATCTCCTCATCAGCAGTGCCAGAGCACCAGTGCCAGGGCAGCAGAGCGTGGTGCAGACTCCCACATCAGCGGACGGTAGGGAGCAACGTGACAAGTCCCTGGTGACATTCCCTCCCTCCCTGGACTTAGCAAACTGCCACATGTGCACTTTACACCCTCCTCAGTGCAGCAGGACAGTCCCTCCATTTGGGGCACTTACTGCTCTGGTTTCTGGGCAGGTCACTTTTCTGTAAGACTTGGCATGGATGAGATGGCAGAGTTGGCTGTAGGCTGAGGTGAATCTCCTGAAAAGCACCCTGGCCACATGACCAAACCTCCCTGTAGCTAGACATTGGCTTAGGGGTCTTAGATTTGATCCAGAAACTTTGGATTGAGTCAGATTTGTCTTCCTATTATAAGCTAAGTTGGTTCCTGACCCTGTCATTTTGGACAGACCAGGACATCTCTGGTTTAAGAACTTTCTGTGATGAGACCGGGGTGGAGAGTTTATTTCTTCCCTTTTTTTTTATTCTGATGCCATGCTAGAAATCCAGTTTGCTTTTTGGAGGGCACGTGGTTTTCCCTCTAGCAGCCCCAGAGCCTTTCCCAATTACTCTTCCGATGAGAAGCAGCTATAATTGCTTTTAGCTAATTTGGTTTAAAGAGGCCAGGCACAAACAACCTCACTGCAAGATGGAAAGAGAGCCAGGGAGGGATAAGGAAGGTGGAGAGCAAAGCGGGGATCCAGGGCTGGCATTTTAGGTGCTGCGGAGGGAGCTGACGTTGCCTTCCCTGCAGGGAGCATCACCCAGATTGCGCTGTCGGAGGAGAGCATGGAGGAGGGGATCGAGTGGAACTCGGCTCTGACAGCTGCCGTCACCATGGCCACTGAGGAAGGCATGAAAAAGGACACGGATGAGATCTCGGGTAAGCTCAGGCAGCTGGCGGGGGCTTTTCTCCCGCTCTCCTTGCCTGTTTTGTTGTGGAGACTGGGAATTAGGGGAATTTAGGCAACGACAGAGCCGAGCCCAGCTCCTTGGCTGTCCCAGCGCTTCCCAGGTGTGCAAGGTCCCTGCCAAACAGAGCTCCCCAGCGCTGCAGGGAAAGGGGAACTTCAGCCCTGGCCTTGCAGCTGACAGCTGATCCCTTTTGTCACTTGCCACTAGGTACAGTGAGGGCTCCTGTTGTTCCTTTTAAGGCTGTAACCCCTTGCCAGGCTTGAGCAGCAGCATCTTAGTGCCCCCATGTTAGTTCCCCTGTCATCCCTCTTGGCTGCATTTCTCCTGCTGCAGGGCCTTGCTCTCCTAGGGATCTGCTTAGGTGGTTTCCTCAAATTAAGACTCTAAGCCCTGCAACCTGTGGAGATAAACGGGAGCACTGAAGTGTTGCCTTGGAAGTCACGTGTTGTTTGCAAACCTGCTAGTGATTTGCTTCGTTTGTTCCCGTTTGTTTCTTTTGTTGTTTTTTGCTTGTCACGTCTGCCCCGATGGCCAAATTAGAAGTTGCTTTGCAGACTTACTCTTGCCTGACAGTTTGCTGCTGTTTAAGGTAACCTTGAGGGAAAAGGCCGAATGCTTGTATGTGTTGACTGCTTCCCCTTCTTGTCAATTCCTTTCCCTGTGTTAGAGGACACACTGATGTTCTGGAAGGGAATAGCTGATGTGGGGCTGATGGAAGAGGTCGTCTGCAACATCCAGAAGGAGATAGAAGAGGTGCTAAGAGGCGTTCAGCAAAGGCTGGGTCAGTCTCCTTTCCAAATGACAGGTAGGTCAGGAGCCAGAGCTTTGGTGGTGGGTGAGGGATGCTCAAAAGGCAGCTGCAGGCGAAAAAAAAAAAAAAAAGAAACAAGAGTGACAAGGGTCCAGCTACACAATTTAAAGGTATTGAGTCAAGATGGTAAATGAGTTACAAGTTACTGCTGATTTGAGTCTGGGTGGGATATTGGCCTGCCTGACCATGAAGTGCATTTACTTAAACCCCTGTGAGACAGAAGGACACATGCTACCTGGGAGCAAAGTGATAGCAGGGCCATGTGGGACAACTGTCCTCGACTCCCAGTGCTTGTTAAAGCCTGCCCAAATTTGATTTTTGAACTGCAGGTATTCAAACACTTCTCCCCAGGGCAGTGGGTCCTGCCCCTTGCTTCTCATTCTGCCCTCGCTTGTGCCAGGAAACCTGTTTTTGGGGGGCTGAACCAGAAGGGGAACTGGTTAAAAATAACTCCCCTCCCCTTTTTGGGGGGTTATTTTTAACTTGGATCAGTTCCCTTATCCAGTTTAGCTCAGGTTGGTGCTCCTGCTGCAACAATACCCGTGTAGCCCTAGATTTCATTTCACCCAGGTTATTTTTCTTTTAATCCAGTTTTGGGCGGGTGGATCTTTGAGTCTGGTAGGTGGCAGCTTTTGGAAGCTGTGAGTGACTGAAGTCAGTGGATTATAATAGAAATTTTGCACAGCTTTCAGTGGAGCTGGCATGTTAATGACACTGTCAGCAGTATGGGCTGATGATTTGTAGGTGGCGAGCTAGTTGGTATCTCTGTGATTGCAAATTATGCTTTCATTTGCAGCAGTTCCGAGCTGCTTGGGTGACACATCTCTGTTTCAATTTCTTTGTCACATGAATGGGATTATTTACTCCCTGGGTGTCAGAAGGATGAGGGAGCTGGGCCTGCCCTTGTCAGCTAGCCCTTGCGGAACAACAGAGCTGGTTTTATGGAAGCAACAGAAGATGTTTCACATAATAATATCTGCTGAGTGTCTCATTTGGCCACCTGTGGGGCTAAATCCTCATCCACATGGACTTTCCTTGCAGATGCTGCAGTCTTGAATAACGTTGCGCACACATTTGGCCTAATGGACACAGTCAAGAAGGTGCTGGACAACAGGAAAAACCAGACGGAACAAGGAGAAGAGCAGTTTCTTTACACTCTGGCAGGTACTACCAATGCCTAGTAAAGCTTCTAATCCTGTTGCTGCTCTTGGGAATTGATGACCCGATTTTACTCCTCCTTCAACAGGGGTAAAATTGCTCCTTTTTCTCTTCACTATCCGCAGAACCCTGGTGTAGCAGCGAGCAGTTGCTTGGCGCGTTAGCCCGCGGTGGCGGCTGTGCCCTTTGCTCGAGCTGCAGTGCTGGCTGTGCTGGTCCGATTCAGCCAGCGTTAGGAAATAGGTGCTGTTAATGAAGAACTGAGAGGTGCTCATCTGAGCTGTGCCCAAGCTAATGAGCTTCTCTGTGGGGTTGTTACCTCTTGTCTGGGCGTGAAGCTATCTGATATCTGAGGTGACTTTCCCTGAGCTGAAGCCAAGAAGGATGCTTCAGAGCTGCGTCCAGCAGGACCTGTTCTTATCTGGGATGTCCTAGTCCCCTACTGCCCTGCGTAACTGAGACGTTACTGGGCTCCTTTTGACTTCCACACAGACAAGGGTGGAGGGAGGAGACGTTTGGGTAGACCCAGCCAGCCCTGCTCCCTGTCCCAGTTGTGGATACGGGGCTCCTAGGAAAGGGTTCCAGCTAAGCTCATGCAACCCAGAGAGGCTTGTCCCTTCTCCTTCATAAGTGGGTCCAGCCTGGGGAGCAGAAGTGCCCATCTTGGCAGTGAGGAGGTAGTGGGGATCGCCAACAGCGCTCAGACGGAGGGGAAAGAGCACGGCTGGGACTTTCTGCCTGTTCCTTGCGCCGGCCGGAGCAGCCTGAGCAGGAGCAGAGCATCCGGCAGGGCTGGGTGAGCGGCCGTCACGGAGCCTGTGCCCGTTGCCCGTGAGCGGGTGGAGGGAACGGGCAGCGCGGAGACCCCCCCGTCCCGCAGCGGGGGAAGTGGCGGCTGCTCGTGGAGCCCCCGAGGCCCCAGCGCGGCGCCCACGCCGCTCGCTTCTCTTTGCAGACCTGGAGCGCCAGCTGGAAGAGCAGAAGAAACTGGCCAAGGACCAGAAGGCCAAGGCGCAGACCATCCAGAACGTGGTGCTGATGCCCGTGAGCGCTCCCAAGCCCCCCAAGAGGCCCCGCCTGCAGCGCCCGGCCTCCGCCACCGTCCTCAGCCCCTCCACCCCCATCCAGCAGCCGCAGTTCACGGTCATCTCGCCCATCGCTCTCGCGCCCGTCGGGCAGCAGTTCTCCGTGGGCAACATCCCGGTGGCGACCATTAGCCAAGGCTCCAGCCCGGTGACTGTGCACACCTTGCCGAGCGGCTCGCAGCTCTTCCGCTACGCCACCGTGGTGTCCTCGGCCAAGAGCGGCTCCTCCGACACGGTGACCCTGCACCCGTCGTCCAGCCTGGCGCTGCTCAGCTCGGCGGCCGTGCAGGACAGCGGGGCCCTGGCCAACGTGGCGGCCGTGGTGAACCCCGTGGAACTGGTGGCCATGGAGTCCGGCCTCACCTCCACCATCCAAGCCGTGGAGGGCACCTCGGATGACGGACAGACCATCATAGAGATCGACCCGGCGCCGGATCCCGAGGCCGATACAGACGATTCGGAGGGCAAAGCCGTGATCCTGGAGACGGAGCTGAGGACTGAGGAGAAAGTGGTGGGAGATGTGGAGGACCATCAGCACCAGGTCCATAATGTGGAAATTGTGGTCTTGGAGGACTAGTAGGGAAAGGCAAGCATTGGTTTGGGGAAGAGTTGGGAATTTGTCTTATTTTGGGCTTTTTTGTTAAGTTTTTTTTTTTTTTTTTCTCCCAGCCACCCCATTTGTTTCCATGGATATTTTCACTGTACAGTATATAAATATATATATATTATATATAATTTTTTTTTTATAAAAAACAAAACAAAACAAAAAAAAAGGCGGAGAAACACGCGAGACCTGGAAAAGGCTCCGTGGAGCACTGAACAATCCCGCCTGTCCGTAGGGCCGAGAAGAGACTGGACCTGAGCCTCCCGCAGCAGGGAGGAGCTGGGCAAGGGCCCTGGCCACACGCAAGGTGCTTCTGAGCCCGGCCTGACCCGCGGCCGGGACCGCTTCGTTTCCGACAGACCATAACCAGTGACTGGAGCGGTGACGTGACTGTGGGAAGCGGGTGATGGCTTTGGGGTGGAACAGGTACCTCATTTGTATTTTTATTTTCCTCCAGGGAAGGAATTGCAGTTGGACTCTTCACTGTCACCTCAGCTGGGATTTTTATTATTATTATTTTTATTATTATTATTATTATTTTTGCTTTGGGGAAGAAAACAATAATTCTGGCTTTACTGTCTGTGCTCTCCTCCAACACACAAGTGGTTTTTATATCTTTTTTTTTTTTTGTATTTGTTCCCTTCTCTCAAACGCATTTGCCAGATGCAAAGTCCTGGACTTCCTCTTGCTGGTCTTGGGTTCCCAAACCCCAATCCTGCCTCTTCCCACAGTCCCTTTTCTTCCCTTTCCCCACCTGGCCAGGCTCGGTGCTACAGATGCTGTTCGGAAACTCCAAGATCACTTCAGCCTTGTACATAAAGGCAGAAAAAAAGAAAAAAAAAAAAAGAAAAAAATCAACTTGCGCTTAAAACCACAGCCTGCCTCCTCGCCGCTGCGGGGACCGTCGGGCTGTACGGAGCATGTTGTGCTGTTGCTTTTCGGGAGAGCTGGACTCCGGATCGCCTGTTTACACTGTGTGCTGGGGTGCTCCGTGCTCGTCGCTACTCGTTTGTTGGGTTTATTTTTGTACTTTGGTTTCTCCTTCTCTCTTCCTTTACGCTCTTTGCGGGGTCCGAAGCGGCGCGTTGCGGAACTCGCCCCGGCCGCTCTCCCGCTCCCTGCGGCGGGAAGGAGGAAGGGGGAGAAGCGCCGGCACCGCCGGAGGTTTGGGGAGGGCCGGGAGGGGGGAGCTGCTTGGCTGGGAATATTAAGCAAAACAACAAGCAAAGGAGACGAGCGGGGTTGGGGGCGGGAGGAAGATGTGTTTGGCTATTTTTTTGCATTAAAAGGAGAAAACCAAGTGAAGGCTGCGTGGTCTGTATGGGAGGATGGCAGTGATGGCTCCAGGCTCTGAAAAATGTCCCGGGATGAGCAGGGCTGCTGTCCCCGGTGGGGTTCAGAGCAGGGTCTTCCTCCCCGCTGCTGCTCCCGCTCCCCGCCGTGTCCAGGAGCCTTTGCCCTTTTCCTCTCCCCGTTATCCCGTGCCAGCAGCTCGGGGCGCCCGGAGCGGCACGGAGCGCCCTGTCCCACGCGGGATCCCCGGACCCGGGTGGCAGCGGGTTCCCCTTGCTGCCGCGTCCCGGCCAGCAGCGCCTGCGCCCTAACCCCCGTGCCGAGTTTGCGCGGGCTCTGCAGGCTCCACGCGTCCCCCCGCCCTGTCCTACCCGGCCGCCTCGGCGCGACGCTCCGCGTGGGGCCCCTCTCGTGATTCCCCCCACCCCTCCATGAGGGCGCCTGCCCCTTTAAGACCCGCCCCCCCCGCTCCCCTGCAGCGCCACCCCCGCCCGCGCGGGGGCGCTGTGGGCGCCACCTCCCCCCCCCCCCCCCCCCATTGTGCCTGGCGCGCGCGGGGCCGCGTGACGCGGGAGCGCGGGCCATAGAGCGGGCCGGAAGGAGAGGCGTGAAGGGGGGGGGGGGGGTTGGCTAGAGCGTCGCCCCATCCAGGCAGCCGCCGCGGGCGAGTCGGAGTCCGCCAGGGAGCCGCGCCGCGCCCCGCGCCCCCCGCGCCGCACGGACAAAGGCGCCGCCGCCGCCCCGCCCCGCCGCCGCGCGCCATGTCGGCCAGCAGCCTCCTGGAGCAGGTAGGGCCGCGCCGCCCGCCTCCCCTCCCGCCGCGCCCCGGGCCCGGCCAGGCCGCGCGTGGGGCCTAGCGGCGGCGGCCGCCTCACCCGGCCGGGCCGCGCGCCGCGCTCACCGCTCTCCCTCTCTTTTTTCTCTCCCGTTCCCGCTGCGCCGCCGCAGAGACCCAAGGGCCAAGGCAACAAAGGTGAGCGGCGCCGGGGGCGGCTGGAAGCGGGGGAGACCGGGAAGGATCCGCGCCCAGGAGCGGCCTGGAGGAAAACGGGATTCCGAGCCGCGAAACGCGCCGCGTTTCGTGGCCACGGGGAAAGTTTGCGGCGGCCGCGCGCCCTGCACGCCCGGGGCTTCGCGGTCTGGGGCTGTTGGCCGAGTTCTCCCTAACGCGCTTCCCCCTCTTCCCTCAGTGCAAAATGGCTCCGTGCACCAGAAGGACGGGTTAAACGACGACGACTTCGAGCCCTACTTGAGCCCCCAGGCCAGGCCGGTGAGTGAGAGCGGCTGCTCGCGGGCAGGATGTGCCCAAAGGCCCCTGGTTCCTGCTGCTCTCTGGCTAAGGCAGCTCTGGCACCGCTTTTGTTCCCCATCTCCACCAATTTAGTGTGCACCCGTTTTCTGCAAGTTGTTCTGTAGCCCTCAGTCCACCTGTGTGTTTCTCCACACTGAGAACTGCTAGATTATGGGGTTTTAGGGACAAGGGTTTAGTAACTTTCCTGGGTGTAAAGACTTCCTGCACTGAGAGTTCAATTCATTTTTTTTCAATGGCAGGAATTATTAATTATCTTGAAGCTACCGTTTCTGATCTTTCAGTTTTACTGTTATGACCCAACTTCCTTGCTTGTGTCTGGGTCTTGGTCCTGCGAGAGGCACCTTGTTGCACTGTGACATTTCTTAGTAAAATACAGTACTGCTCGGGAGCCTTTTGGGAGGATATGATCAATGTTCTTATCTCTATCAAACTGAAAACGCACGTCATGGGGTTTTCTCTATTTTTTTCATCCAAAACCCCCAGAATACAGATATGATAAATGCTGTTAGAGACTTGTTGAAACTTTTAATTGAAAGTGTTGCTGGAGTTTACACTTTGCTCCTTGGAAGTCGTACTTCCATGTGTTTTTCCTTTTAACTTTTTACTTAAAGTTAGCTCCATCGATAACTTTTTTTTTCTATTTTCTTTTTTTATGAGCAGTAGGGGAGTGACACATAACAGATGGAGTCCAGCTGATTAGATATTATAAGTAAGCAGTATAGATAAACATCTGTAGTAAGGCTGGCACTGGAGTGCTTAGTTCATTGTTAACTTCTTTCTCCCCCAGCTGTGATTAGTAAAAATAACTTATGTTTTTTTTCCCTCTTTCTATATTGTTTTCTGTTGTATCTATTTCTTTTGAACCCAAGAACAGACTTCTGTCTCACTTTTTAATTTTCAACAAGTATGTTCCTACTTTGTGCTAAAAGTATAAGAGCAGATATTCTTCAAGGTCCTGCCAGCTCTTCTGTAATCCTCAGAATTCAGCCTCTCCATTAAGAACACTTGCTGTTTGTTTCTCTAAAATGCTACAAGCCTACATTGGAATTGCATTGAATGAGTGAGAGTAATTTGGTTTTTAGGTCTTGAATAAAACTGGATACTTTCCTTGCTCTACTCATTTGATTATTTTTTTTAAATTAATTTTATTTTTTTCTGTCCTTCAAATTAACATCACCAATTTCTGGGCTCCTTCTAGACATGGAGAAACTTCATGCAGAGTACAGTTTTATTTAAATCTAAACAGGGTGAATGTTATTAAAATGTTAGAAGCAAAGTGTTATTCTATTCTCTTTGCTCTTTGCATTTCATAATAACTTTTATTTAGTTTCTTTGCTTTGTGTGTGTCACAAAAATAGTTAAGAAAAAGGAAAGGGCAGGGGGGAAAAAAGTGATTGGAGCATCCCCAGGAGATGAGGCAGGGGTGTCGCTCTAGACATTCATCAAGAGCAAGGTAAAATGCCATGCTGATTTTGAATGAAACTTTAGGATGACTTTATCTCACTTTCTCCCTGTGTTGTGTTGCCTTTCTGCTCTCACCCATATAATACAGAACAGAAACCCAGGGTTCGGGCTGGAGGTCACTGTGGTGTTGCTGAGCCAATAAGCTGAGCTGCTGATACAAAACTGTCCCTGATCACATCTCTTTCCTGTAGATGAAGGAGGGAATGACAGATAGGACTCAAAAAAAAAAAAAAAATTAAATGCAGCTGTAGAGTAGCAGGGATGTTCTTGAAATTGCTCTCTGAGTTTTCACATAAATGGTGGGTAACTAAGTCACAGGGTGTCATGGCTCTTAATTCAAGGGCTACTTTTTCAGGTGCAACTTGCTATCTTGTTGGCTTAGTAAATTAGGTTACTGTATGTTTTAAAGCTCAGGTGCACAGTAAGTGGTTCTTAAACAGTTTTGGAACAAAAAGAATAGAAGAAACTTCAGCAGCAATAACCAGGCCCAAACACCAGTTCTCATCTGAGGTGGAGTGTGAGTGAATTTGAGGAAATAACTGTGCAAAAAGTCATGGGCGAGGACTAGAAGCTGGTGAAGTTTATTTGCATTATAAATATATAAATGTACAATTTGTTTGCTAGTCAGTCAGTGTGTCCCTGCCGTGTGCGCCGCGTGGCCGAGCGGAGCTCCGCAAAGCGAGGCAGGGAACCGCTCGTGTCCTCCGCAGGCTCCGACTTGGTGGCACAGCTGTCCCTTGGCTGCTGTGCTCCGTTAGGGTTCTACAGGTGGTACCTTAATGCAGTCTGTGTTAAGCTACCTCCTGAAGTTAAGTGTATAACAGCAGAGAAGAAGATTTAGACGTGGCAAGAGCCCAGAGTTTCATCCGACAGGGATGTGCGTTATGCGATTTGAGGGAGAAGCCTGTGGAGAGAAAACTCTGCTCCTCACTGTTAGGTTCAGGTTTGAAGTACAGGCTGGCATGTACACATTGCATTAAAGCCAGTTTCCAGGAGAGTTTATTCGGGTTACCTTTAAAATTGATATTATCCTTCAAAGATACTTTGTTGGCTTAACTTTTTTTTTTTTTTCCAAGTTCCTTTATTTGCATTACAAATTACCCTTTAGAGTCAATGTCACTCTTCGTGCTGCCAACTTTTGGACAGATTGAGCCCTGGAGACTGTTCTGTTGGTTTGGGTTTTGCAGGACCGAGTTTCTGAATTATTAAAATAGTACCCCTAATGAGTCTTGAGGTTGTTTTTAGGTACTTGTTTTTGCCCTTATCTGGGAGAAGAGAAAGCTTAGAGTGTCTCTGAGTTTTGGTCTATGGACATTACAAAGTACCACAAAAGTCTTCTTGGTGTTTAACACAACAGAACAAACCTTGTCTCTGAAAGCATTAGGCTGAATATTTCCCATTAGCTTTTGTAGATTTGGGGCTAAGTATAACCTGTTGTTTCCACTTAACTTGGTGGAGAGGCCAAGCTATTTCCGTAGGGTGCCAGAGCCATCTTGAGAGCCTCCATAGATTCCAACATGGCATCGAGTCCTTTGGGAGCTCCTCTTGGCACACGGAAACGTGATTCAAGGCGGAGCAGAGCCAGGTTTTTACACGGGAGCTGAGCCCGGCTTGCGTCTCTCCGCAGCACTAGGGCTGGGTGCACCCAGGTTCAAATTACCAGATGATAATGTCCATTAGTGTGGCTTTAACGGCTCCCCGGAGGGAGCATCGGTTTGAATACAAAATGACAGCTGTTTTTTCATGTAAGGAAATCTTAGTGATGTCTGAGAGTTTCCTAATTGTCAAATTAGGCATTTGTTTTCATAACCTAAAGGCTACTTGAATATTAAAAGGGAGACCAAAAGGTAGAGCAAACTTTTCCTCTCCAAATCCGAAGCCTGTTTTCATGTGCTCTGCTTGTCGCCATGTGCTATAAAAGGCTCCTATTACAACACTATTGATTATTCCCCATTTTTTTCCACTTATTTTTTAGCATGTACTTGCAGCACTGGAGCAACTTATGCTTTGAGAATGAGCTTTACATTTCTGCTTGCTTGCAAGGTTCTTGGAGTGGTTTGAACACTGAAATATTAAATTATGCAGCTAAAACCATCTTCATGGATAATCAGTTTAAGGAAGTGACTTGCATCTCAGACTTGTGCCTCAGTTGGAGGCACGCGTGATTTTGGGCAGTTTGCTGCCATTGAACTTTTTCTTTGTGTATTATTCCGCTAGGTACTGATTTTATAGCCCGAGCAGTTCAGTGGCCAGTCCCATTTCGGGCACGAGGAGCACGATACTTTCTCGTCTTTGAAGGAGAAACTTGGGATACCTTTGTGTTTAATCTTTCTGGCACCAAAACTGTTTTTTAGGGCACTTCTAACAAGGAGGCGTTTCAAGGCCGGGCCTGTTTACCTGCCCAGCCCTAAGGTAGTGCGGGGTGGGGCCCGGGAAGCCCAAAATGCTTTTTATTCCGGGTCCCTGGAAGTGTGTTCTGCTGCTTCTAACCATTCAGTGCTTGTTTTCATTTTTGCAGAATAATGCGTACACTGCAATGTCCGACTCCTACTTACCGAGCTACTACAGCCCGTCCATCGGGTTCTCCTACTCCTTAGGCGAAGCTGCCTGGTCCACGGGGGGCGACCCCCCCATGCCCTACCTGACCTCCTACGGGCAGCTGAGCAACGGGGAGCCTCACTTCTTGCCAGATGCCATGTTCGGGCAGCCGGGGGCCCTCGGCAGCACCCCCTTCCTCGGGCAGCACGGCTTTAACTTCTTCCCAAGCGGGATTGACTTCTC
Organism: Tinamus guttatus; assembly: GCF_059628265.1. Classification (NCBI taxonomy): domain Eukaryota; kingdom Metazoa; phylum Chordata; class Aves; order Tinamiformes; family Tinamidae; genus Tinamus; species Tinamus guttatus. Next base: position 4,061,692 of record NW_028288931.1, read on the forward strand.
AGCTTGGGGGAATAACAGTTCTCAGGGACAATCCACCCAAAGCTCTGGATACAGCAGCAATTACGCGTACGCGCCGAGCTCCCTGGGTGGAGCTATGATCGACGGGCAGTCGGCCTTTGCTAACGAGACCCTCAACAAGGCTCCCGGCATGAACACCATAGACCAGGGGATGGCAGCGCTGAAGCTGGGCAGCACAGACGTTGCCAGCAACGTCCCCAAAGTCGTCGGTTCGGCCGTCGGGAGCGGCTCCATCAGCAGTAACATCGTGGCGTCCAGCAGCCTGCCCCCGGCCACCATCGCTCCTCCAAAGCCCGCGTCCTGGGCTGACATCGCCAGCAAACCGGCCAAGCAGCAGCCCAAGCTGAAGACCAAGAACGGCATCGCCGGTTCCAGTCTTCCTCCACCTCCCATAAAGCATAACATGGATATTGGAACTTGGGATAACAAAGGGCCGGTGGCAAAAGCCCCTTCCCAGGCCTTAGTCCAGAATCTCGGGCAGCCCCCGGCCCAGGTGTCCCCGCAGCCGGTGGGGCAGCAGATCAACACAAGCCCGCCGGTAGCGCAGGCTTCAACCGGGCAACAGCCGCTGCCGCCGCCGGCACCGCAGCCGGCCCAGCTGCCTGTGCCCCAACAGGCGGCCCAGCCCGCCCGCTGGGTTGCCCCTCGCAACCGCGGCAATGGCTTTGGCCAAAACGGAGTGGATGGTAACGGAGTGGGACAGTCTCAAGCCAGTTCTGGTGCTGCTCCTTCAGAACCGCACCCAGTCTTGGAGAAGTTGAGATTCATCAACAACTACAATCCCAAGGATTTTGACTGGAACCCCAAACACGGCCGGGTTTTCATCATTAAGAGTTACTCTGAGGACGATATCCACCGTTCCATTAAATATAACATCTGGTGCAGTACAGAGCATGGCAACAAGAGACTGGATGCTGCCTATCGCTCCATGAACGGGAAAGGCCCCGTTTACTTACTGTTCAGTGTCAACGGTAGTGGTCACTTCTGCGGAGTAGCAGAAATGAAATCTGCTGTGGACTATAACACGTGTGCGGGTGTGTGGTCCCAGGACAAGTGGAAGGGACGTTTTGATGTCAGGTGGATTTTTGTGAAGGACGTTCCCAACAGCCAGCTGCGGCACATCCGCCTAGAGAACAACGAGAATAAACCAGTGACCAACTCCAGGGACACTCAGGAGGTGCCTCTGGAAAAGGCTAAGCAGGTGTTGAAAATCATTGCCACCTACAAGCACACCACCTCCATCTTCGATGACTTCTCACACTATGAGAAACGCCAAGAAGAGGAGGAAAATGTTAAAAAGGTAAAGTGTGTGTGTGTCGTGAAGTGCTGCGGGCAGGAGCCAGAGCAGGGCTGCCTTGCGATGGGCCAAATCAGTGGCCCGCGAGCACGGGCTTGTGGCCAAGCTCAGTGGGCAGCAGCTCCCAGCTTGACTAGTTTTGTTCCAGGCTCGTGTCCCAGCGGAGCTCCGTGCGGAAGCTCGCAGGGACCCTGCCTGGAATCAGCTGCCCTTCAGGTGCTGTCAATCTCCAGCGTTCCTGAGTACTGTTTTCACCAAACTGATGAAAATTCATTGTTACCCCCTTCCAGCACTTGGATAACGGTGCAAAGTCTGAGGGTGGTGGGGGCTTCGGGGGCTCATCAGCAAATAGAGCTGGGTCTCTGGGAGACCGTCTGATCCGCCCGGCTCCTCAGGTGGGATCAGCGTGACAGCTGGTTCACACCACCCATGAAACCTGCAGCAGTGGCAGCTCCTGTCCCCCCTGGGCAGCCTGTCCCCATGCTTCATTATCCTTCGTGCTAGAGGGCTTTGTCTAATGCCCAGCCTAAATCTCCCTTGGTGCAACTGAAGTCTGTGACTGCTTGTCCTCTGCTGCGGGCGCAGAGCGGGTCATTCTGCTCCCCTTGGCGCGAGCTCTTGGCTGTGTGAAGCAGGCGGGTTGTGCCCTGCTGCTCGAGCCTTCGAGGCCTGCTGTGAACATTGATTTTTAACTGGAGTATCACTCTTTTCAAAGCATTCTTGGGAGCAAATTGAAAATTCTGCCCAAGCTCTGGAATTAGTAAGAAATTCGGTGACCTGTGGGGCCTGAATTTTTTTTGGATGCAGCTGTGTGCTTGACTCACCTGTGGCTCTCCTTCCCCGCAATGGGGATCTTGCTTGTATTTGAGCAAAACAATAATTGCAAATTAGCATTAACAGAGTTTTCTGATGGTTTGCCAAGTTTTTGGAGGATCTCTCTAGTCTCAGTAACAGGGAATTTTCCACCCAATGGCTGGAGAACTTGATCAGGAGCTGCAACCTGCTCACCATGCCATTGAACTCGGGTTTTAATTTTTTGATATGTACCTTGGTGCTGTCCGTGTTAATATCAGCACGGACATACCAAGACAGTCCCATTTTGCAGCTGATAATCTAGTATTTTTAATGTTTGAAGACAATCTGCAAGGGAGACGTGGAGATTAATGGTTTCCTTAGTTTTATCTGGCTTGATTTTTGTGAGAACCTAAATGTTCATGTGAATTCACATCTCAGAAGTTTTTTCCTTGATGCTCAGCCTGTACTGAAGTGGTAATTGGGCTATAATAGAGATTTCAAATACAATTAAAATCATTATTTATTTTAGGGCATCTTAGTAAGCCCAGCTTTGTGCTCGGTATCCAACTTGATGGGAACAACAGGGTTTGCAGAGTGAGAAAATTTTCCCCAGGGGAAGGTAGAGAGCAGGTAGAGGGGAAGAGTAATGCTTACTGCTAACATGGGTGTATATATAAATACAGGGTAAATATAAATGGGTAGAAGGAAGAGCAGATGAGGGGGCAAGGCCAGAGGAAAAGGTGACAGATGGACGGACGATCCCTGCCTTGCAGGGAAGCTTCTGCATTTGCAAATGTTCATAATATCTCAAAAATGGTAAGGCCCTAAAAACATGATTTAATTGTATTAAATGTCTTCTATTGAAAAGTAAGACATCTTTCCTCGTCCTTCCAGTTGTGTTTTGTAGTCTCCTCCCCTGCTTTCTTGGGTTTCTTTGAGATGTGTTACCATATAAAGGTCAAAAGCGGAAATAGGAGCTGACAGACGTTTAGCGCTGCAGCGCCGTCCTCCTAAGCGGTGTTTGAGTTGATTCAGCGTGGCACTCCAGCACCACAGCAGTCGATTAGGGAAACATTTATTCTTTCAAAGGGAACTTAGTCATATGTCTCTGGAATTCGCAGGCAAGGAAGGATTCCTGTAGATATAAAACTGCTGTTTGCTTTTTACTATTGACTCGGTCTTTGTTGCAGCTCTGGGCCCCTGCCCTGTAACATCCGGCGTGGAGGAAGTGACTGGGTCTTTCTTTCAGCCACGACTTGACCTCCTAGGCTGCTCTCCCATGCAGCTGCAAAGATGCTTGAGGTTTCTCTAACTGCTGCTTCAGGGCTTCCTTGAGGAGCTTTTTGCTCCAGGAGGGGTCTTTGGTGTTTAGTCCCACTGGGCTTTTGCGGCATCAGCGCTGCTGGTTTCCTCAGGATGGTGATTGGCAAAACCAAGCTGTGAAACCAGAGCCAGCCTTGAAGCATCTCAATTGGTCACTTGCAAAAAATTCACAGTTGCGGCACAGAAAGGTTAAAATGCTGCCCTGGCAGGAGTTAATGCTGCAGACTCCCTGCCTGGGCTCTGTCAAGCTCCTTTCATGTTGGGGAAATCCTATTGCTACAAGCTCTTTGTCTCTGCCACCAGTCTTTGGGTGAGGGCGATATGTTAATGTTCTGCATTCTTGTTCCTTGAAGCTTAAATGTCTCAAGGTTTGGCTTGTTTTGAACTTCTTGAGAGCTGCAATTGTTTCATTTAGCTCCGAAATTGCCCAAACCTTTGTCTGATTTGCAGCTTTATTCCTGCTTGCAAACAGATGGACAAGCTCTTGTGAAAGTCTGGGAACTTTTGAGTGTTCTTTTATACTTCTTGCTGTTAGATTCATTTCTTTAGAATTCTTTAAAATAGTTCCAAGAAATGATATGAAAAATGCTTTGCTTAGTTTTTATGCCCTTCCCTTTGGCCTGTGAAGGGAAATTAAGAGATTCATGTTGCAAACATCAAAGTCATGCCCTCAGTTGTCCTTTTCTGTTGCCTACACCTTTCCACAATCCTAGCCTCGGAGGCTTCCCTCTGTTTCTCGGAAGCTTCTTGTTTTGCATTAAAAATCTTTTAAGGTTTAGATGTTCTTTGCCAAAACTGATAAAACTCATTGCTAGAGCAGTGTTACCAGAGCAAGCTTAGGGTTTCAAGAAGTTGCTTTTGAGGTAGAACTTGTCATCAGTTTCTTCCATGTGAAGATGGCTTTATTAAAAAACAGGCCATAATAATGCATCTCTTTCTAGGAATATTACACTGATCTCACTGTAAAAGTCTTAGCAGAGTCTCCTCACATCTCAGCTTTGCATGTGGAAGGTAACATCTTGTGTTTTCCTTTCTGAGAAACAAGGTATGTAAAAAAAAAAAAAAAAAAAAAAAAAAAGCTCTAAAAGGAGCTGATCTTGCTGCTTCTTCTCTTCTATTGCTTGGCCAAGTGGTGCTGGGCTCCTTGCAGGGACTTTAGGAAGGGCTTTGCACGAAACGCAGAGCTGAGGTGCAGAGCGGTCAGCGGCCGCGTTGCTGTTGGTGCAGAGCCCCTTTGCAGGAGGACGGGGTATCCAGTCAGGGATCTGTGTGTCGGGGGATGCCGGCATCCAAGGAAAACGTGCGATTTGCCGCGTTGGAACTGTCAGTTCTGGAGCAGCGCTGCGTTGTGCCTCGCTCGACGCTGGCTGCTGCTTAGAAGAGTATTAATAGTGGTGAGTGTGGCTGCCCCCAGACAGTGTGATTCAAGGAAAGCCAAGCGCTGTCATGTGAGCCCGTTTCGAACCAGCAGCCTCTTGCACAGTCACTGTTAACAGGATAATGTTTCTGGCTGGGGATGAAACAAGGATTCAGTTCCTGGCTCTTGCATACCCCAGCAAAACAGGGCATTTCCTAGGATAGTGAGTGCTTGCACTTGCACAGTTCTTTTCACCCAGTGATCCCAAGGCTATTTGCTCTCTTTCTGCTCCAAATAGTAGCCATAGAGAAGCTGATTGATGCACCAGGACAGAATTTCCTTGCTGCGAATACCCTTCGCTGTTCCGTAGCGCACGTCGTTCGGTTCAGTTCCAGCTCTTCTAAATGGTGTGTGTGCCCAGGCTCGTACGTTTGTCGTCGTTCAGGAACAGAGGAAACATAAACCGTGCTGCCCGTTGGAGCAGTTTGTTACCCGGTGTTTGACGTCCGCCGTGCTTTGGCCTCGGGTACCTTGAAGCCGACGCTGCGAAACGCTTGTGACGTTCACGGGTATTTCGGGTTACATTCCAGCTCTGTTTAAAAGCAGTGGAAATGGAAAGGGAGGGAAGGTCGAGATCTTGTTTTAATCAGTGTTTTCTGCTGCAGGACCAGGGAAAGTTTCCTCATCTGTAAAACAGGGGTAGCTGGAAGCTATTTCCCTGCGATAAAAGTGGAAGTTGAGTGGTAAAATAGCAAACCCACCCCAGTTTAGTATGGCTCAGTCTTCGCGGTCGTATCCTGTTAGCAGTCATCCTAAAATAATGCTGTTTAAAGTCAACTGGCTGCTTTTGAAGTTGGTCTCGAGGAGCCGTTGGGATGAGTAGTTTTAAATTGCTTCGTGAGGTCGTTGGGATTCGGAGCCTTTGGTCAGCGGGTCACTGGGCCAAACGCAGCGCGGGCTGCAAGGGGCGAGAGGAGGTTGTACCAGGTACGGCCCAGAGCAAAGGGACGCGCTTTAAGGCCCTTTTTTATGACCATATTACCCACTCCCTTGCCGTTTGGTGTGGGAGAAGCTGCTTTCCCCCCTGCCATCCCCTTTCTGCTTCATGGTGGTGCCTTCACCACGGCCAAGCGAACGCAGCCCTGCCCTGCAGAACACCTTCACCTGCTGCACATGCATTAATGCATTATTTAGGATATTCATAATGAAAAAACCTGCCTCTCTCAACTATTGAGTCAAAATCATACGTGCGGCGGCTAATTCCCTAGAAACAACGTGGAGATTTTGGTATGCAAGGCGCGTATAAGATGCTGTCAGGGATGGTATTTTTAAAGTATTATTAGGGCTAACTTGCTGACGCTGAGGTTAGCAGCTGCTGACAGAGGTGTTGTGTTTCAGGTCATTCAATTACTGCTATTTCTCCCAGAAAAGTGATGCTCCCTCGAAGCCGAGCGCTCATCAGCCATTTTGTTTCCTGAAAACCCACCGTGCTGACGCTTGGATAATGCTCCGTTGTCTGGATTTTCTCTCCAGTGCACGCTGGGCCACAAGGCATGGCTTAAAGCTGATTAGGATCCTAGGAAAACTAGGAAACGCATGGACACCTCGAGTCCATGTGGTCAAGCCGAGCCGCTTCACCCGCGACGCTCCGGGTTTTACGCCAGGCTGTAATTCCAGCAGTTTTCCATCTGAAGGACGTTTTCTTTTTATGTCTTCCGCAGAGGGCTGTGTGACAGGTATTCATTCAGGAGGCTTCATTTTCTGCATGGAGTGATGGTTCTAGCAGCTGTTATTAGAACCCCCTCTGATATTCCTGGCTGTTCTTTGTACCTGGTGGTACTTGTGCTTTCCTCTGGCTTCGTGGGTTAATAAACTGATTCCTTGGTGGTGCGGAGCGCTGGACCCCTGCCAACTAAAACAGTGCCCCTCTGCTTGGGCTGTAGCAAAGTGACCCGAGGAAGCCCCGGGTAACAAGGATTGTCATTATCCCAGCCCATCGCTGGAATAGAGACTTGATTGTGGCTCTTTGCAGCAACGAGCTGCCCAGTGTGAGGCTTTTTAATTGATGTATAAGTCATGTTATAGTGCGTGTGAGCAGTTGATAATAAAGCGTTTGGGTTTTGTGAGCTGCGTTTGGAAGGAACCTGGAAAAGGAGGCTGCGCTTCTGAGTTTGTACTGTTAGAGTCTGTCTTTTATTTGGACAACACTGAGCTGGTTGCAGGCAAAGTTTAGATTTTTGTCTTCAATTCTGTAAGCAAGCCAAAACTTTGTTTTCCTTCTAATCTTGAAATTAAAATACTATTTTAGTTTCCTTCCATTTATCCATGCAGATTGCTCCACTTTATCAGCTGTCCTGCCTATTACTTGATGCCATCTCCTATAAAATGATTTCAGAGGGTTGCTTGTCATCATTTGCAAGTCTTTAAGAAATCATAAAGTTCTAATCATCGACCTTATATTCTCTTGCTAGCCCTCCTGAGCTTTAATCATGTTGCAGGACGAGCCACCACCTTTGGTTGGTTTTGAGCCTGTCCCCTGCTAATTTTGTGATGCCTCCTAGTTCTTTTGCCACTGGACGGGGTGGAAAACAGTGATTTTTGATGCCTTCTTTGTGCCTTCTCGGCTTCTATATCCCTTTTCTGTTCCCTCTTTTCCAGGCTCGAGAGCTGTAGGTGGTGGCTCTGCAGATGGAAACCCTTCTGTACCTTTGATGAGCCTCGTTGCTCTTCCCTGACTCTCTTCCAGGTTTGCTGCATCCCTGCGGAGATGGGGCAGCCTGGGATGATTTGTTCCAGATCCCATTTGCTTGTTTGATTTGGGAGCGTTTTCCTAGCTTATCCCTTGCAAGCTTGAGCGTGGGTTTTGGGATGTTCACGGCCAGTTTGCAGCCTGTCATTCTGCACGTCAAGCTAGGACACTGTTTTTCATGTGCGTCACTTGATTTATCTACAGTGAATTTGGTCTGCCTACTTGAATGTTCAGCTGCCTTTTCACACAAGGCCCTTCTGCATCTCTTCATAGTTGGCTGCTATTTTTATTACCCTGAATAGCTTAGTATCATCAGTAAACTCTCACTTTATTCACTCCTTTTTCTAGATCTCTTACGAATATATTGAACCACGAATTCCATTACAGCTGCGTTGGGTGTGTGTGTGCAGAGAGCTCAGTCCTTAGTGGTTTTATGGTGCAGCAGAGGTGGGACCAAACATGTTATTAACCCCTGGAAGCCTCCCGGGCTGCTTGGCATGGCCCTTGCTTTTAAATACTCGTAATTCTTAGTCTGTTTGTTCCGTTTCCTTCCCACGCTTGGTCTACAGGATGGTGATCCTCTACAGGAGGGTGGTTACTGGCTTTCTACCTCCCTGCTGTTAAATGCGATGTCTTAAGCAACAAGGTTGCATCAGTTTTGATGGTGCTTGGAAGCTTTGGGGGCACAGCCGTGTGTCACCCAGGACGCGACAGCGACACGGCCTCACTTGTGCCCCAACCACTTCAGAAAGCCCCGCTGCTCTCCTGATGCCGTTTGTGTCCTTCTGCTCGCTCCCACGTGGAAAGGCAGGTGTGATTTTAGAGTGCGTGGCCGCCGTGGTGTGCACGTTCACCAAACGCTGCGGCAAGGTTTGCTGAGTTTTGGCTGTGCTCCAAAACCTGCATCTTCTTGTTCTGTGTTTATTCTGGGTGACTTCATCCCTGGCCGCGCGGCGAAGCGCTTGGCGCCTGGTAAAGCTGCGGGGTGCTGGGGTCCGAAGAGGAGGCCTGAGCTTTGGAGCTGCCCTTCGTGCCCGCTCGGGGCCGGCGTGGGACGTGGTAGGAACCTCCCCTCGTGTCCGTGTCCTCTGAGGACCCCCCTCCCTGTCTGTCCTGTTCGGTCTCTCTCAAACGCTGCCGGTTTTGCCCTGCAGGGACTCGCGTGGGTCTTTGGTTTTGCTTCGTTGGGTTTTGATTAGGTTCCTGATTTCAACAGCAAGACTTCCTCGCTCTCCAAGGGCCACCTTGGATTCGCATGTTGGCTTTCCTGGTGCTAAGCTCCGTCGTGTGAGCGGGGGCAGGATAAGGACTATAACCCGACCGCTGCAGCTGGTGGCTTTAAGCAGTGTTGGAGCTCGTGTCCCCGCTCCTAGGTGGCACACGCAGGACTGCAGCTCTGCTGGCTGTAGGAAAACCTTGTCTTGGTTATAAGTCAGTGAGGACTTGGGGCTGTACGTGGAGCAGAGAGGGGTGACAAGTGGCACTTCCCATCCATCGTTTGTGCCAACTTGTAACAACGCTTTAAGCAGATCTGGCTGGGAAAGCTGTGCTGGGTATGTCTGAGGAAACACCCCTGGAGCTGGGCTGTTGCTTTGAAGGCAAGTCGGGGCTCTGCCCTGGGCACACGGAAAGCTCCCGTGTTAGTTTGTCTCGCCAGGATCGCATCCAGCGCGGAGCAGGAGCCATCCCAGGGAGCAGAGCGCGGCCAGCGAGAGGCCTTCCTGTTGCAGCGTTCCCGCAGGCTCCACTTAGCCCTTCATTTCTCTATCCCAAGTGTGGAAATAACGTCCCTACCTCGGGAGTGTGAAGGCTGTTGGTTAATGCAGGTGAGAGCCTCTGAACAGCCGTGCAGCGTCATCGCTCCGAGGCACAAACCCCGAGGCCTTGGAGGCTTTTGTTGTCGCCGGCTCCCCACCGTGTGACTAGATAACGTAATCTCTCATCAGCCTTCCCCACCAGGACAGCACTTGTGACATTGCTGCAACCCCCTGGGGACTGCAGTGACACCACTGAGGTGGGTTAAGCAGGTTGATGACAGAGGGCTCCTATTTCCCCGGTGCCCGGGGCAGCGCGGTGCTCCCTGCCCGGCACGGCCCTGCGCTGCAGCCGTCCGTGCTCCCAGCCCGCGGGTGCTCCGGGATGTGCGGGATGGAGACAGCAGTCTGGCTGGTGTCTCTTTTCCGCACTCCTCCCCCTGGATCAATAGGACATGGCCCCGACCTGCTGAAGGACGCGGAGGAGGAGGAGGGGGATCCGCTTTGGGACAGGATCCCTTTGCCCTCCGGGGCCTGCACGGCTGAGCAGAGCCGCAGGACCCGACGAGGACGGTGCCTCCCACTGCACAGCCCCGTGTCCGTGGCGTCTGTCGCAGTGGATTAGATGGCGTAAACCCCCCTGGTTTTACCCCACTCCCCTCCCTGCTAGGAGGGGATGCAAGAGAGCAAGCAGAGCCGTGTTGACGCTGGAGAGGAGAGCGCTGCTGCTCGTCTCCCTTCAGGGTAACGGCACCGCTGTCCTCAGCAGTGACCCCAAGCAGGGGCGCTTAGACGTGCTGCATTTTTCCATGGCAAAGCTCTTGAGGATGCTCTCGGGAGCCCTGAGGGGGGGCAGGGGCAGGCGCTGCACTCTGGTATCCCAAGGTTTTGCCTTGAAGAGCTGAAGACTTGCGCAGGGTAGTTGGCTGCAGAGAGTTGCACGTTAATCCATCCTGGAATGAAGGCGCTGGCTTCGCCTCCGTCCCTGCTCCCACGAGTGCTGCAGCCTTCTGCCCTCACCCCTCGGCTTTGGGCACCCTGCGTGCTGCTCGCAGCGGCCTCGGGCGTTTTCCTGCTCTTGAGCATCTCCCGGCCTGGGGCAGCCTCCCCTTGGCAGCAGGGGAGGAGAAGAGCCGCGTTGGGCCAGGCCCATCTGCCCAGCGAGGGGACGGAGAGCTCGGCGGGGACTCGAGCCACCATCTGCAGCGCAGGCCGCTGTCCCCGTACGGTGACAACGGTGACGAAGGGGGGCGGTTCGGAGGCCGCGTGGGCCTGGCAGCCGCTTGCGCCCGGGCAGTTGCAGCCTCTTCACGTCACGTTGCCATCTGGGCTCGCCGCAGCGGAGACGGGCCGGCCGCGGTGCCTTCTCTTGGATTTGTGGCTGCCCCTGCAGCGCTTGGTTTTCTTCACGCTCCCGACTAGTTTTGCTTTCCACCGCGGTGGTTTTATTTGCCTGTTGGGCAGCAGCGGTGTTTTTAGCAGCAAATGGCACCTGCAATAAATTGGGGCAGGCTTAAGAGGGAAGGCGAGGAGGAGACACTGGACTTATCCAGGGGCAAATGCTCCTTCAGGGGCCGTGCGCTTTGGCCTGAGCCTGCTTGCCGGGGAGGTTGTGTTGCCTGGGGCTTTGAGTCCTTCACCTTGTGCAGAAATGGCTCAAAAGGGCCTCCCCTTCCCTGCAGCCGCGCAGCTCCCGCAGGGGCGCCGGAGCCGGAGCACTCCGGGGGCACGCGCTGGGTTTGGGGGACACCCGTGTTCTGGGTTGGATGCGAAGCCTCCCTTTTTGGGAGGGTTCCCAAGAACGGCGCCCGTCCCCGCTGTCGGCCCAGGATCGAAGCTTCTCGTAGCGACACTCCTGGCAGATCCAGCAGCGCTGCCAAAGGACTCGGCTGCTTCCAGGAACCCGCGCGCTTCCCGCTGCCAGCAGGATGCCGAGGAGGAAGGGAAGGTGCATTGGCATCAGCCTGATGCCCAAGGTACCCTGAGGGCTGCCTGTGGGGCAGGGAGAAGCGGCCAGGCCGGGAAGCATCCCGCCAGATTCCGGCTTATCCAGTGTCTCGTGCTCAAGGTGGCTGGAGGAGAAGCCCTTGTTCTCCCGGAGAGAGACTCCCTCGGGAGACTCCGCACCCCGCTCTGGGCAAAGCCGTTTGATTTCTCCCGGGTTTAGCCGGGAGGGCAGTGCTGCGTGTGCTGCCTGGCGTGACAGGTTTCCAGATACCCCCAACTCCGGGGGTAGCTGGAGCTACCTGTCAGCTCGCAGCACGGTGTAACGGCTTGGTTGGACAGTGCAGCCCTACGGTGGTTGGAGGACCCGTGGGATGTGGATGGATAAAGAGAGGACAGTTTCTCCAGCTGGATAGGAAACCATGTGGTGCTGTCAGAGGGAGACCCGCAAACCTACTGATGTTGGGGGTGAGATGATATCAGTAGGCTTCAGAGTTAACAGTGTGCCCGCGCTCTCAGTGAAGCAGTGAGACCCGTGAAATGCTCTCGCGTTGGCCGTAAGCAGCTGCCGAAATGCAGCGTCTCGGGCTCTGCACATTGAACTGCTGCTGCACAAAACGGGGGGGAAAAGCGTTTCCCCCCCCGCTGCAGTGGTTTTTTAGGAGCCTCCCAAGCTAACGCTGCTTCTCTCCCTCTCCTTTCCTCTCCTTTTGCAGGAACGCCAAGGCCGTGTCAAGTAAAAGGCCATCCCTGCCACAGAGACTGCAGCAGCGATTGCATCCAGCGTCTTTCAGAGAAAGAGAGAAGGAAGAAGAAAGAAGAGCAAAAAAATATCCCAGAGAGAATTAGGACTTTTTTTTTCTTAATTTCATTGACTTTGAAAAGACTCTTACAAACTTGCAGTTTAAAAAAAAAGTATTGGAATTTCACAAAAGACATAGGACTAAAAAAAAAAAATACAAAAACAACAAAAAAAAATCCCTTCTAGGTAGAGTATAGGTAAAAACTGTCCCTTTCTTTTGGCTTTGGTTGTGATTTCAGAGCATTTGCTTTGTTTTTTTGTCTTTTTACTATGTTTTTGGATTTTGAAGTCCATAAGTGGCATATGCCTTTTTTTCTCTAATTTTTAAGCCCCGCCGCTTCCCTCCCTTCCACCCCCTTGCGCCTCCTCCCCCTGGTTTTGACATTTGCACTTGGAAAACCGAGTTGTAACGTCCGCAACTGAAAGCGGAGGAATTACTTTTTTCTTTACCCTCTTTTTTTAAATTTTTTTTTCCTCCCCTCCTTGGCCTGAAAGAAGAGGAATCCTCCAAGGAACGTGAGGTTTTGGCCTAAGAGGAATTGAACAGGAATTGTCCGCGAGGTTGTGTCTAAAGGTGGTTCATTTTTCTCTGACCCTTTTGTTACTCAAAAAAGTCAAGTACTAGGAGTCCTAAGAAATGTTCTGTTCTTGTGCATTATACAGATTACAAATTAAGTCTGGATTAATTTGATTTGAAAGCGGGAGAACAGTGGTTTAAAAAAAAAAAAGTTTTGTTTACAGGAAAATGAATTCTGGACAAAAATATTGTAAAATGTGTAGTGAATCTGTTTCTTCGGTTTCTTGTTAAGCCAATAAGGAATGGGCGTTGCCTTTCTTTTCACCATTAATCACTTCTCGATAATAAACGTGAGATCCTGTTGAGCATCACTGGCGCCTGCCGCTCGCTCCGTCCCGCCGCGGGGACGTCGCCCTTCGGCGGCGCCGGCCTCTTCCTCGGATGTTTCTTTCCCAGGTTTCCCCGCCGCTGCGGGACGTTGGCTCCTCAGGATTCCTCCTCAGCTCAGGGTAAGTTGGGGATGAGCTCGGGGCTGGAAAACCGCCCTGGGCACCTGCTGTCCCATTGCCTCGTGCTGGCGCTGCCCCGAGCAGGTTGCAAATGCAGCAACCCTGGCGCAGCCAGGCAGGAATGGGAAGGTGCGACTTGGAATTTCTTTCCTTGTGTTTAGCTGCATGTGAGGAAAGAGCTACAATAGTGGTAAATGCTTTTTCCCCTCTTTGTTTTTTCCCTTAGTGGCAAAGCAGGCTTGCAGCCAGGACGCCCTCCTCCCTGGTCCTGCTTTTCTGCAGGATTTATCCCACCTTCCTCTTGCAGCAGAAACCAGGCGCAGGAGGGAGCCATATGCGCTTGGAGCAGCTTTGGGAACATCCCTTTGGAGGAGGGGATAGAGAAAGTAACACCCCAGTTGGCCCCAACATCCAGCCTTGCAAGTGGGTATTTGTTTTTAATAGCAAGAGGCCAAGGGAGGGTGGAAATAATCCTGGGCTGGAGCGGGGAGCTGCAAGGGCTGTTGATATGTCTTAAAAGTGGGGGGTTATTAAACAGTGGCCTGAGGCGGCGATGGGCCATGAGCAGCTGCTTCAGGTGCTTGTAGAAAGGAGGCTCCCGACTCTTCCCCCACGGAGAAAAGGTGGAAAAGGAGCCCCAGAGGCGCTCAATCCGCAGGCAAATGTAAAGCAAAAAAGGGGCACCTGTGCAGCGAGCAGGGGCTGCGCTTCCCGGGAAGGGGTAGGTGCTGCCGCCGGGCGCCGTCCGGAGACGGAGCGGAGCTGCGGGGGACAGGGAAGGGCTCCCGTGTGTGGCTGTGCACCCCTGTGTGACTGTGCACACGTGTGAGGCTGCGCACATGCGTACGGCTGTGCACACGTGTGCCTGTGCATGCAGCTGTACGTGTGTGTGGCTGTGTGCATGTGTGTGACTCCACATGTGGCTGTGTGCGGCTGTGCACGTGTCTGTGCACATGTGTGCGGCTGTGCACACTTGTGCAAACCCTTGGGCGGAGGGTTCAGGGCTGAGTCCTGCCCTCAGCAAGTCCCTTCCCTGCCTTGGGGACACCGTGTCCCCTCGTCTCCCTTTCCTCGCTGTCCCTTGCCCCATCAGCCCTGGCCTGGAGCAGGTGGGTGCCGTGGGGCTGCCCCACAGCTTCTCCTTGTGGCTCCCGCCCAGGGCCTCTGTCCCTCGGCAGCATCCGTGCAGGATGAGGGCTGTTCCTGGAGCAGGGTTGGGACACGGACACGGTGCCTCAGGGTTGCAGCAGCAGCACTGTGGGTTCGAGGTGGGATCCTTTATTGAGCAACCGGCTTCACAGCCCTTCCCGGCTGCCCAGGCTCTTCCCAGCTTCCCGAGGGCTGTTGGAGATGCGCTGCTTCGCAGGCTGATCCCAATGCCGGCGTATTCCCAGGGACGTGGGCCTTGGTGCTGGCCACAAGCAGCCAGCAGAGATGCTGAGGGCGAATCTTCAGCCCCAAAATGCGGCTTGGTGGCCGCTTGCCTCCAGGGAAGAGCAGGATGTGGGAAAAACCACCAGGAATCTCCTAGTACTTTGTGGAAGGTTGGAAATCACCAGCGCAGCAGCCAAAGGTTTCCTAGGAGGGAGCGCGCGTCAGTCTTGGGGATGTTCACGACCGCGGTGGCTCTTCACTAAGCCTGGGATTTCGCCCTGCATCTGGCCGTACCGCCAGCCCCCATGGAGGAGCAATAATCCGATCCCTTCTGCTCACTCGGGAAATGCTGCTGTTAACAGCAGAGGTGCCCGTGGTGCTGAACAGGGGATGCGCAGGGGCCTCCTCTGCCTCCTTGTCCCCTCACAAAAGTGCTGCCTCCTTAAGGGCTTCTGCCTGCTGCCTTCCTCTGCACCATCCTCTGCCTCTCTCTGCTCTTCCCCTTCCATTAGCTCTTTGCTCCGGTGCCTCTGGCGCCAGCTGCATCCTCTCCTGCAGGAGCAGGGGAGGAAAAACCCACCCTCGGGCACAGGCAGATGGGAAACGCTGGGCTAAGGGCTCAGAGAAAGGAAGAAAAGAAGGGGGGGAAAAACTGTGCAAAGAGATTTGCAAATCTGTTTGCAAATGGATCTGGAGAATCCCAAAGGGAAAGATGGGAGCCCACGGAGGAGCTGCCCCTGGTTTGCTCTGTGATCGGGGTTGATTCAGCGCTACCCCCTTTGCCCCAACGTCTCCCAGTTGCCCCCTTGGAGCCCATCCCTAAGGGCTTTCTGGATGGGCTCCCAGCTGCCAGCTCTGCCCTTGGGATGGAGGCCTTTCCCTGGGATCGCCTTACCCATTCCCGGAAAAATGGGGGTCTTATCCAGAAAGAAAGCAAAAACAATTTAAAAAGCCATTTCACGCTCATAAGGAGCTGCTGGGGCTGCGCGTAGCCGCCGAGGCCTCCCTGCATTATCGCAATGAATTCCCACGGCAGCGAGGAGGGAAATCCCATCCCTGCAGCATCCCTGAGCGGCTGGGGTGTCCAGGGGGTTGTGGTGCCGGGGGGGCAGCTCCCGGGGCCCCCGTTGCTCCCAAGGGGCTCCGTGGGGTTTTATTTGGGGGTGGGGGGCGCATTGCAGGCGGGTGCCCCCTGCCCTTGGCGAAGGTCAGGCAGGACTGGGGGGGACACAGAGGGTCCCGCTGTCCCTGGGGGCGGGTTGGGGCTGCAGCAAGGGCTTTGCTGAGACCTGCGGCAATAAACCTGCCCCCCATCCTGCCCCCCATCCTCAGGGGGGGCTTCCCGCAGGGATCGGGGGGGTCCCGGCAGCGGCTGGGGGTGCTGCTCCTGCTCCCGTTCATCCCGGCGCGGTCCCTTACCGTGCGGCCGTGGCCTCCGCAGCGTCTCTGCACGACTCCCCCTGCGCGGCCGGCCCCCCCTTTGGCATTCACCGCGTGCCTTAATTGTGTGACATTAAATCAAGGTCCGCGGTGAACACGAAATGCTGGGGCCGAGGGCTGGGGGGGTGCACGCCGGTCCTGGTCACCGTCGTCATTCGGTGTCCCCTTCCCTGCCCCGAGCTGCCCCCGGCGCCTCCCCGGGGCAGGAGGTGCCTCTTCCCCCGGCTGTGGGATCCCAGGGGTAAATCCCTTCGTGTGGCCGGCCGGGATCCTCGGCTGCGTTAGGGCCGGGATTGGCCTTGCCGGGGGGGCACGCGCGGTGCTGGGGGGAGAGCAGGGTTTAGAGCTGATCGCAGTGGGGCCAGGATGGCACAGACGGCAGATTGGGCCCGGAGCGTCTCCCCGCATCCCTAGGGATCCATCAGACACATCCCACCCCCTCAACGTGATCCATAGGGGTTACTACAGGAGTCCGGTGCAATCCTCCTTTCTGCTCCTTGCATTCCAGCACGGACCCCCCATTCTCCTCTCTGCTCCGCAGAGAACATCCGTGGGGCGGGGGGCAGAAGGGCCCGCAGGGAGCGCGATGCCAACCCCGCACCCGAGCCCATCCCGCTCCGGAATGGCGGCCTTGGGGCTGCTATTTGTACACAAGATAATGAGCAAATCTGTCCCCTGATCCCCTTCCTGGCCGTCCTCACCTTTCCCGGCTGTCATCAAGCCCTCAGAGCCGTGGAAAGCCCTGGCCGGGCATCTTCCTCCCAGGTTAAACTCTCCAATGGATCAAACAGGGAGGGATTTGAGGCGCCTGGGGGCCTGCTTTGTAGTAGTGGGATGGGGAGGTCCTAAACTCAGAACATTTTGGGAAAGCCTGGCGGGGGGGTGTAGGAAATGGGATGGGGGACCCACCCCCTGCAGCAGCCTCCCCTGTTAAAACCCCACCTGCTCTATTTCCACATGGAATGAAGCCTCGTGATAGTCAAAATGGCAGAAATCGCCTCAAATTCCCCTCCCATGGCTCAGAGACCCCCTCGCCCCCCTCTTCCTGTCTGGGACCTGCTCCTTCCCAGCAGGACCAGACCCCCAAGGGCCAGCAGAGGCCTCTCCAACTCGCTGCAGGTCCTTCCAGCCCCTCTCTTTCCACGTGTCATTTTGTCTTATCCCCTCTCCCTGCTGCTCCCCCTTGGGGTTTTCGCGCCCACCCCTCGGCCGCGCGGGGGTTGTGGCCCCGGGGGTCCCGGCGCGGTGCAGGGGGTTGGGGGGGGTCCATATCCCGCCCCCCCGGGCTGCCCGGCCGGAGCTCTCCGTGGTGCTGCCCGGGGAGGGGGGATCTGTCCCGCTCGGCCTCGCGCATCCCGGGGGCGTCCATAGGAATGTGCCCCCCATCCCCATCCCCATCCACATCCCCATCCACATCCACATCCACATCCACCCTGGCAAAGCGCCACGCGGATACCTGCGCTCCAGCATCTCCAGCCGCCCCTTTCCATCCTTCCTGCCCCGTCTCCTCGGCAGCCCCAGTGGGTTCCCCCCGGCTCCCTCCCCCGATATCTCCATCCCTCTTCCCATTCCCTCCTCTGCACACAATGGAGCAGCGCAGCCCCCTTCCATCCCCGTTACCTCCATGTCTGCAGCTCTCCCTGCACTTCTTCCCCAGGAGGAAGAGGAGGAGGAGGAGGAAGAGGAGGAGGAAGAGGATTGGGAGGAGGAAGGGCGCCCGTGGGCAGATGAAGCCCCACAAGGAGCCTGATGGCTGCAGCGAGCAGCCCTGCAGCGGCGGCGCCTTCGGAGCCGGAATGAGGCCGCAGCCGGGCTGGTCCCCGCTCGGAGCGCGCGGCTTGGCTTAACTCTTCCCTGCTCAGCCCCCCGCGCAGCCTCCGCCACCCGCTGCGGGGGGATCCCCAAGGACAGCACGGAGCAGGGATGCGGGATGGAGCTCTTGGATTCGAGGCAGGCAATGGGCAAAATATCCATTGATGTTCGTGTGCGGGGGTGGCACCGGCCCCGCTTCCCAGCCCCTCTGCAGGGACTGGTTACAGGGGGCTGCGTGTCAGCGTATGCTCAGATTGGGGTTAAACTCTGGGAATTTGGGTGCAGCTCTGTATTCCTCATTACACACAAGCGCTTTTTCAGCAGGCTGGCAAACCCGGAGAGGGTTTGGCCATGGCGGGAAGGTCAGCTGGGAAGGTCAGGCTGGAAAGGGCCGCATCCGCAGGGAAGGAGCCAAGGGAAGATGGGATCCAGCCCAGGAATGAACTTGGGCACCGGCGACGCTCGCGTTAATGATTGACGGAGGGACGAGGGGCGGAAGAGCCGGGACTCTGGCCCCGTTCCGCTTGAGGGGCAGGATCAGCCTTGGCCAGCCCCATTCCCACAGGCCTCGCCGGCTTGGATTCTCTGGCGCCTAATAGGGGTTGTGCTCACGGAGCGGCCCTGTGCGCATTCCCAGGCCGGGGGGGTGTCTTCCCCTGTCCTCCCCAGCTCACTGCCTCAATTAAACTCACAACCCCCCTTTTGCCTGTGGTAAAAGGCAGAAAACGAGGCCCCTTGCACAGCCATGAGCCCTGCCTGGCCTCCTGCTCCGGGGGGACACGAGCGCCAGACCGTGGAGGCCCCGTCCGCCCCTGCGACGGGGACACGGGCGCTGGCTCCCTCCCAGCGCCCACAGGTCCCTCCTCCCGGTCCAAAGTAGCAGCACGTGGGGCCGGGGCGCGCGGGGCGATGCCGGGGCGCGCGGAGCTGCCCAGCGCCGCCGCCGCTCTGCCGGGCCGGGGGGAGCCGCTGCGGGTGGCAGGTACCGCGGGGGGGACGGGGACACGGCGGGGGGGGCGGCCGGACCCCCTTCCCGGCGTCCCCGCAGTCCCTGGTGGGAGCGGGGCTGTGCTGGCCGGGTGGGATGGGGATGCGGGTGGGGGATGCGGATGGGAGCTGCGGATGGGGGCTGCGCTCGCCATGGCAACCGAGGGGGTTGCTAGGAGACGCATCCCGCTGGATGGGGAGGGAGGGAGGCCCGGCAGCCTCCCTGCCTCCCTCCCAGCCCCCCAGCCTGGATCCCGGGGGAGTCAGAGCATTCCCGGGAGAGGCCGCTGCTCCCAGGAGCCCCGGCTGGGTCGGGAGGAGGGCGATGGGCAGGAACGCGGTGGGTTGAGGAGCTGGAGGGGACGGTGGCGGCTCCACGCAGAGGGATGTGGCAGCTCTAAGTGGAGGCCGCTCTCTTTGCACCAGTTTCCCACTTTCCAGCTCCCTGCAGATGGGGCTGGATAGGGATACCCCCGGCCCTGTGAACCTGAGGAATGGAGAGTTTTCCTTGGCTTTCCAAGCCCTCAGGCCTGGCATGGAGCAGCGGCTGTGGTCGGCAGCCCGTGGCTGTCCCCACAGAGGGAACACATCTGGGTCCTTCCCAAATGGACACGGGGGTCCTGACCCCGTGTTTTCCCCTCTGCAGCCACCCATGCTGTCAGCGGGAACCCCACGCTCCCACCATTCCCTGATGGGATGCAGGTGGCCATTTTCGGTGAGTGGTTTTCCCACTGCC
Organism: Tinamus guttatus; assembly: GCF_059628265.1. Classification (NCBI taxonomy): domain Eukaryota; kingdom Metazoa; phylum Chordata; class Aves; order Tinamiformes; family Tinamidae; genus Tinamus; species Tinamus guttatus. The sequence goes on from NW_028288931.1 coordinate 4,081,106, forward strand.
CGGGAACATGCTGGGAGTCCCAAGAGGGATTGAAATCCCCCCCGTGCCCGTCCCTGCTCCCTCCTGTCCGTGCAGACACCTCAGGGTGATCCGGACCCTCTCCTTGTGCCCTTTTCCGCCAGGCATGGGATGCTTCTGGGGAGCGGAGCAGCTCTTCTGGAGGCTCCCGGGGGTCTTCTCCACCCAGGTGGGCTTTGCAGGTGGCTTCACTCCCAACCCCACCTATGAAGAGGTCCGCTCAGGTAGTGTCACCTCGTCCAGTCTCGCGTGGTGACAGGGACCCCCGCGTGCTCTGTCGGGCACCACGAGGACTTGAACTCCCCGACGGCCGCAATGCTGGACCCTGCGCAGATCCACTCGGAATGGGCTTAGGCTCTCACGGAGGCTCCTGCAGGATGTCCCCCAGCCCTAGGGCTTGTGGTCCCCCTCATCTCCCATCCCGACTCCCCGAATCACTGCCCGTCCCACACAGACTTATCCCACCCGGCTTACCGGGAGAGCCATTTGCTGGGGGATTATCTGTCTGCCAGAAATATCATCCGCGGCTGCTGTCTCCGGATGGGGATTTAACCCCACACCGAGGGGCAGGGGGGAAGGGGTCCCCTCCAGGGGACATGGGGCACCCTCCGGGCATCCCTGTCTTGCGCGAGGGTCACAAGTTTGCCCGTTCTCAGCTGCCAGGAAGCGGGTGATGCCCTGGGGGCCGCACGAGGCTGGGTGGGCCCCGGGGGGCAGCGGGTGCAGGGCCGGTGTCGCCCCGCAGGGCTGACGGGGCACGCGGAGGTGGTGAGGGTCGTGTTCGACCCGCGGCGGCTCCGCTACGGGGAGCTGCTCCGGCTCTTCTGGGAGAACCACGACCCCACGCAAGGTAGGGCCCGGCCTCCGCGGCGGGGACACCGAGGCCTGGGGACACCCCGGGGAGCTGGGGGGCAGAGCCGAGGCAGGATGAGGCCCCGGCTGCACCCACCAAGGGGCAGCTCCTGCCCTTGGGGCCACCCGTGCCTCCGTTTCCCCATGCGCCCACGGGTGGCTGCAGCCTCCCATGGGCTCAGGCTTGGGATAACCCATCCCGGGTGCTTCCCCGCCAGGCATGAGGCAGCAGGAGGACGTGGGCACCCAGTACCGCTCCGTCATCTTCACCCTGGGCCCCGAGCAGCACGAAGCAGCTCTGCGGAGCCGGGCAGCTTACCAGGAGGTAGCGGGGGACGGGGACCCACCTGGGGACAGCGGGACCCCTGTTGGGGCTGTTTTCTGGGGAAGGGGAGCGGGTGAGAGGAACCTCGTGGAGGTGCTGGATGGAGGATGGGGTGGGCGCTGGGAGGGACAAGGTGACAGCCCCCTTGCAGCCCAGTGTCACCCCGAGGGGGGAGCCGGGGTCCAGGTTGTCCCATCCCTTGCCCATTCCTAGGAGCTGAGCAAGCGGCGCCTTGGAACCATCACCACGGCCATCGAGCCGGCCGGAGACTTCTTCTACGCCGAGGACCGGCACCAGCAGTACCTGCACAAGGTGCCCTCTGGCACCTGCGCCCTCAGGGGCACCGGCGTCGCCTGCCCCGCGGTCCCCTGAGGCCACCAGGCACCATGCCGGAGCCCTTGGCTCCTCCTTGCCTTCCTCCTCCTTGCTCCCGGGGATGCAGGAGGGCTCCTGTGCCAGCCTGCAGGCATTGCCACAGCCTGGGGACGCCTTCGTGGCCCTGGGGATGGTGGCTCTTGGCTGGTCCCCATAGCTCTGCATTGCCCCAGCCCCATTAAAACTATGTCACCCTCCCAGCCCTGTTGGTCCCACGGGTGCTGGCACCTCGGAGGGGCTTGGTCTCTGCTCTGCCTCGCTGGAGGGCTGGGAATGGTGGTCCGGAGGCCAATAGGCACCGGAGCTGGTGGCCTAGTGGGCTAGTGGCCTGAGCGGGAGGGGGTCAGTAGTCCAGGGGACCGGTGACATAGGTGACAGAGGGAGCTGGTGACCGGCGGGGCGGGGGGCAGACAGGCACTGATAGCCCGGGAAGGGCAGGGGGTGGCCAGTGGCCCAGGGGCTGCTGGTGGCCCGGAGGGGACCGGGTCCCGCCGGCAGAGGGCAGCGCCGAGCCCTGCGCCGCCTGCGCCCGCCAGGGGGCAGCAGCTGACCGGGCAGGGGGTGCGCGCGCACGCGGGGACTTACGGCGGGAAGGGGCCGCGCGGGTCCGCGCGTGTCCACGCGCGCACGCGGACAAGGACACGCGTTTTGGGTGCGACACGACACGTATGTGCACGTGTGCCCGCGGTGTGCACACACGCTGCATCAAATGCAGCTGCTGCACGCGTGCATCCCCATCGAACACAGCGCCAGGGCACGCACTGCCCTCGCACACGCGTGTGCACCGCGTCTGTGCACAGGGGTCCCTGGCTCCATGCACGGGTGGGAGTGTGCAGACAGGGATGCTCCTGTCCTCCTTCCCTGAGCGCATCCCATCCCCAAAACCTGTCCCGGGTAGGGGCATGGGAGGGGGTGATGGGGACAGTGCTCCCTGCCCCCAGGCTGTGCTGTGGGAGGGGGCCGTGTGTGCCCTGCACTGGCCCCTAAAGGGTTAACGTCCCCCATTGGCCCCATCTGGGCTGCGAGTGGCCCCAGATGTGCAATGGGGGGGTGTTGAGGTGGGGGGAGCCCCAGAAGGGCCGGGCTGTGGTCTGCACCCCTGGGACAGGGGGGCTGCTGGGTGCACAGAGCTGCATGTGCCCGTCCTCCCCACAGTGACCGTGGAGCCATGAGCGAGGGACCCCAAGGCCACCCACACTGGGACACACAAGGTCTTTGGATGCCACGAGATGCCCTCGTATGCCCCTGGGTGCAGGGGGTCTCAGGCCTCCCTGACACCCTTTGGGTCCCCTTGCAAGGAGGCAGCTGAGGGCAACTTTTGTGGCCCATTTTTAAAACCAAAGGCCACTGAGAACCAAAAATGAGGCCAAAACCCTCCCTGCCAGGGTCAGGGAGGGCGAGTGAAAGCAGAAAAGTGAGAAGGCAGCTTGGGGGGGATGGACTGGGCCCAGCTGGGTGCAGGCAGGGTGACAAACCAAGCAGGGGTCTCTTGGGTGCCTGCAGGTGCTGTGTGCTGGTGGGGGCTGATGTCCCCCTCACACATGTCCTTCCTCCTCCCCAGCTTTCGGAGCAGGTTTTTGGCCCCACATGGCTACTCCCATATGGGGACCATGTGTCCCCAGGGACTCTGGATGGACACAGAGATGTCACCAGCTGACCACTGCAAGCATGGGGGACACGAGTGTCCCCACAATGGGGAGCCCTCCCATGGGGAGCCCCAAACTCAGGAGGGGACAGCAACTCTTCAGGATGCCAAGTCACCCCAGGGAAGTGAAGGAGGAAAAATAGAAGAAAAATGAAAAAAAAAATAAAAAGAAAAAGCGAAAGCGAGTAGCAGGTCGGCATCCGGCCTCCCCACGCGGCACCTGGCCCTGCAGCTGTGGTGGCACCGACGCCACTCGGAGCGGACTCGAACGAGATCCAGAGCTGCGGACGGTGCATCGAGGCCTGACGGGGGGACCAGGATGGCCCTGGGGAGCGCGCGGCTCCCGGCGCGGTGCTGCCGCCGGGCACTGGGCTTGCTGCACCGCGGCCGGGGGGAGACGATTTTTTAATTATTATTTTTGCATCTGGGCGCCTGCAGGCAACAATAGTGGGTGCATTCCCGAAAGCTTGGGATGTGCCTTGGGATGCTCCCGTTTGTGGGTTTTTTTTTTTTTTTCCTCCATCCTCCGCTGCCGCAGTCCAGGAATGCTGCCTTCCTGGTGCTGGGGATGGGAGAGGGCACGAGAGGTGACACTGGGGACCTGCTGAGATATTGAGGGCTTGGAGGTTATGGGGGAGTGGGGGGCTTGTGAGGGGGACAATCCTGCCCCCAGGGTTCCCAATGGGAGAATTTTGGGTGTAGAACTGTTGTGGGGGCCCATCCTGTCCCTCTTGCTGCACCGTTGTCCCTCACCCGGCACCTGCCCCGGGCGGGTGGAAAATTTGTGTCAGCGGAAGCAGGGAGAGGGGCAGGGGGAGGGGACAGAGACACCTGCCACCCCCCCCGCAGCCCCGAGCCGGGCCGGTCCCCGGGGCGAGATGCGGAGATGTCCCCACGCCAGCTCCATCCCTCTGTCCCCTCCCTCGCTTGCCCCAGCCCGGCCTGGAGAGGCCTGTGATGAGTTTGCAAGGGCTCAGCGCGTCCCCGCGGGACGGGGGGGGCAAAAAGGGGTGAGAAGCGGAGCGGGCGCCACGCAGCAGCAGCGGCAGCTTCGCCGGTACCGCCGGTACCTCCGGCTGCGCCAGGTGCCTTCCCGGCCGCTCCTGGCCCCGTTCCGATAAAGAGGCGCCCGGCGGGGCCGGATGCGCTCGGGGCCGGGGCCGGGGCCGTTCCGGGCCGGGTTATTTCTACCGGCGGTGGCTGCAGGAGGAGCCGCCCGGGCGCCTTCGAGAAGCGCCTCGACCGCGGCAGGAAACGCAAGCGCAGATGCGAGTGGAAAATGCTCGTGGGCGCCGGTCGCGCTGCCTGTCACCTTCGCTAAAAATACCTCGGGTTTATTAGATGCCGATGGGTGCCGCGATAACCCGTCCCCCTCCCGCCGCCCCCGCCGCCGCCGTGTTTTTCCACGGGGGGGCGGCCCCTTCCCGCCTCCTTTTTAGGGAGGATCCGGGTGCTTTGGGGCTGCTGCGGTTGGAGGGAGATGGGTGGGAATCGGGCGGGGAGGGCATGGGGCTTCTCCGGCCGCTTTGCCCAGGGGGTGCTGCAAATTCCCAGCAGTGATTTAGGGCAGCATGGGGGACCTGGGGGGCCACGGTGATTTTTAATGGTCCTTCTCACCCTAACTAAGCCGCCCGGCAAAGCCACATCCTCCTGTGGCTCTGCGGGAGCTGGGGGCGGACGGGGCAGAATTTGGGGTGCTGCGGAAGGGAGGAGGCCCAGGGAGGCAGCACCCCCCTTCCTGGGGCTCATCCTGGGAGCGGAGGCCGGGCCTCGGTTTCCCATCCTGGGGATGGGGCACTCGCGAGCTCAGCTGCACTGGAGGATGGGACAGGGAGGGGGACACGGGGATCGTGGGTGGCGGTGGCGGTGGAAGAGGTGGCTCCACAGGCACTGGGCCCCTCTGTGTCACCCATGTCCCTGCACCTGTGCTGGCCCCGGCTCCCACCTGCACCTTCCTCCTCCTCTTCCATCGGGGAAGGCCTGGGGGGAAGGGAGGAAAAGCGAGGAGGGGCAGGAGCAGCTGCTGGAGCCCCCCAGGATGCTGCAGGTGCTGGAGGCACCCGGGGTGCTGCTGCAGCGTGGGTGGGGAGCAAGAGGGATGTGCGGGGACACGGGAGGGGACCAGGGCTGCAGGCAGGTCCTGGGGGGCTCCGTTGCTCCAAGGGTGACTCCGGGCATCCTCGGGGGGGAGGCCGTGAGAAAGGAGGCTGGAGCCCGGCGTGGCAGCGCAGGAAGTGGCGGGGGGTGGCGGCGAGCAGGCGGCCGGTCCCAGCTCCCCCAGATGAGTCCGTGAGATACCGGCAGCAGGAAGCAGCTGTCGGGGAATCCCGAGCGCCGGCTCTGGGAACGGCGGCCGCCAGCTGTTAGCGCTGGCTCCGCTGCTCCCGGTCCTGCTCCCACCCTTCCTGGCCGCCCGGGGGGCTCCGGGCCTGGTGCTGCCTCTCACAGACCCCCGGTTTCCGCGTGCCGCTCGGAGGGGCAGCTCCGCGCACGGGTGCTCTGAGTCAGGCGCCAGCCTGCTGCCGCCCTGGCCCCGCCAAGGGATGTTTCGGATGCCCAGGATTTGGCCTGGAAAACTCTCCTCCTTCCTTTGAGGAAGCTGTGGTTCCCTCTCGGCATCTCCTTCCTGGTGCCGCCAAGGTGCTGGAACTGGTGCTGAGACCTGGCTCCCAGGCGGGTCTGGAGGTGTGGAGAAACTGAGGCACGGAGCGGGTTGGGGGACGGGGCGGCCACACTGGGTTCAGACCCCATAGGGCAGATTTGCTGCTGGTCACCCCCCAGGCTGGGGGCAGGAGGATGCTGAGCCCTGCAGGCCCTCGGCCCCATTTCCTTATGTGATCGAGTGACATCCTCCCGCTCCTTTCTCCCGGACAGGGCTGGTGACTAATGATCAGCCTGGGCAGCTAGCCAAGGTCCGGGCTGCTAGTCCCCCTGGAGCAAGGCAGGAGGGAGGTGTGTGCTCTTCTTCCTCTTTGGAGACTTTGCAAGAAACTAATGCCACCCCTTGTTCATTCTGAACCCTAATGATGGCCAGCAAGGTGTGCCCTCTGCGTGGACAGAAAGGCTCCGAAATGGGATGCTCTGTCCCTGGCCTGGGCTCCACCGAGGGAGGTTAATCCCCTGGCCAAACAGCGCTGGGCTCCCACATTCCCCAGGGCCAGGCCGGGTCTCCTAGTGACGGGCTGGCTTGGGGCCGGCTCCTGCGCTTCCCTGCTCGCCATGAGAGCCAGGAACAGCCTCCGGCAGCACCGGGTGACGCTCCGCTCTGGATACCATCCCGCTCCACAGCACCGTGGCTCTGCTGTGGCTGTGCTGGACAAAGGGGTGAACTGAGGCACGGGGGAGATCCTTGGGGATCAGCCGGCTCCGGAGCAGCCTCGCTGATTCCTTCTGAAGCTCCAGCCTCCGCTGTGGCTCCGGGCCTCTCCTCTGCGGATAAAATGTTTCCCTGTGGCCGGGACTCCCAGGCAGCCTCCAGTTCATGCGCGGGTGGAAATTACCCCAAAACCCACCAGTGCTGCCCCTGCTCTGCCCACCCCCCAGCAGGCGCGGGTGGCACGGGCTGCGCCCGGCCGTTTCCCTCTGCTTTATGTCCTTCACATCCTGCCACCTGTAGGGACTAATTTTAGGAGGAAAGGAGCGGGGGAAGCTTTTTTTTGGAGGGTGGGGGTGTGCATTAGCGACTTGCCTCCTCCCGTGAGCGCAATGAGCCTGCAGGGCAGCGGCACGGAGGAAAATTGTCCAGGATTAGCAGTGAAATCTCGGGAAAAGGACCAGAGGGCAGGGAGGTGGTGGGGAGATGGGGATGGGGGTGATGCTCTGGACGGGGGTGTCCCCCGTGGGCCCCCCCCCAGGGGAGGCTGCTATTTCAGGGCCGGCGGAGCCGATCTGGAGTATGGAGCAAACCCAGGGTCCTGAATGCCGCTTCTCCGTCCTTTCCTTTCTATTCCCTATTTTGAATGAAGGCGGCACAGCGGGCCCTTTTCCATGTGAAATCACTGTGCTCCGGAGCATTCCCGCTCCCTTCCCCCCCGGCAACAACTCTGCCACCCCCCCCCCTTTCCTTTCTCCCTGCTCACTGCCAAGAAATCTGCCTTCCCGGCCGGCCCGCAGCAAGAATATCCCAATTTGGGGCTGGCGGGAGGAATCAGAACAACTCACTAACTGAATAAATAAATAAATAAACATATAGAGGGAATAAATAGGTATATATTTATGCATAGGGGTTGGGACACTCGACTCGCCCCCGTCGTTCGGTCTGTTGGGGTGAAAAGTAAAAGAGGGGGGGAAAAAGGAGGAGCGCAGCAACGTCCCCGCGCTGCCAGCTCGCTCGCGCGCCGCCCCGCGCGCCGGCGCTCATTGGCGGCCGCGCGGCGCCGTGGCCATGGCGGCGGCGGGGTTGCCTTGGCCACGCATCCCTGTGTGAATGCATGACGTGCGCAGGGCTGGCGCCAGGCTGTCTGGGGCCGGGAGTTAGATCAACACAGCTGGAGGGCCCGGGCCACAGCTGGGCAAAGGCAGCGGGTCCCGCCGCCCAGGCCGGGCCTGTGGGAACGGCCGCCAACAAAACCCCCTGCAAACAAAAGCCCCCGGCGCTGCCTTTGAGCCCCCCCTGGGAAACGGGGGGCGGCGAGCGGGGGGGCCGGCGCTGGGAACGCGCGGGGTCAGCGGTGCCACCGCGGCGGGGGCGGCGCCGGGCGGTGCTGGGGGGGCTCGGGGACCCCTCGGGGGTGTCGGGGGTGGTTTTGTGCCGGGGGGTGGGGGTGGGTTATCGTTTTGCCCAGGAACAGGTTAAGAGGGATTTAAATAATGGTAATAAAGCGGCGGCCCGTGCCGATGCCGCCGCCGGGGCCGTTCCCAAGCTGCCACCCTCGGCACTGGGGCGATTCCCAGGAAAAGAGCGAGGAGGGAGGGGGGAGAAAAGGGAGGGGGGGGAGAAGTGTCTCGCGGCCGCTTCCTGGCGGGAATGGGGCTTTTTCCTGGGTCTTGGGGCAGCCCCGTGGCCGTGGGTGGGTGACAGAAGTGGATGCCCCCCCCCGCCCACTTTGGGGGTCCCGGTGAGGTTTGTTCCCTTGCAAAGAGGGGGAGTGAAAGGCGGCGTGAACGAAATTTGGGAATTTGGGCTGATCTGGAAGAAATTGCTTTTGCAGGCAGCAGTAATTTCTTCCAGGTGCCTCCAAGACCCCCCTCCCATCCTATTCCTGGCCAGGACCCCTGGCCCGAGTGGGGTCCTGGGGTACCCCTCACCCTACTGTACCCATCCCACTACCCCTCATTTGGGACCTTCCCCACAATGCGACCAAACCTCAGGAAATATTCCATAACCCACCCAAAATGCATGGCGGGGGCCACATTCCCCTTAATTTTGCCGGGATTCCCAGTGAGGAGAGTTTTCCCCGCTCCGGGACCCCTCCGCTGGGTCGCTGCTTCCCCCAGATGGACTGAGCGGAGCCCCGTGCCTATAAATCTCCGCTCCCCATTCCGGAAAAAAAAATAAAAAGGGGGGGCCAGAAAGCACCGCCCGCTCACAGGAGCGCCGGCGCTGACCTAAATCTGGTTTCTCCATCGTAACCTCAGCTTTACCGCAATTAATTTTTTTCTTCTGGTCACAAGATAATTCCTGACGCCAGAAAGTCTGGAGGTCATATGAGAAGCGAATTGAGGAACAGGGCGGCACTAATTTCCTACGAGATCTCCCTGGAAAAGCTTGTGGGGGGGGGGGGGGAGGAAAAATTATCGCCCTCCCCAAAACTCCGGGAAGGAACCATGGGGGGGGGGGGGGGGATACAGGGTTGGGGGGGTGGCGGGGCTGCCCCCCCCCCCCAAATTTTCCAGGGTGGATTTTGGGGTCCAGCCCTGGGGAAGATACTGCGGGGTGGCGATGGGAGGCTGAAGGCCACGGACCCCCCCGCCAAGCCCCCCTGTGGGGCCACCACGGCCACCACGGGTCACCAGGAGGCGTGGCCTGTGTGTTCATTTGCATGAGGGGGCAGGGTTTGTTGCCTCATTTGCATACAAGGGGGCGGGTCCTCGGCGGGTGCCTATATAGAGCGCGGCGCAGCACGGCCCTCGCTTTAACGCGCCAGCGACGTCCCCGCGCTCGGAGTTGAGAGGTTGGTGGCCCCAGGACTCGGTGGCTCCGACACTTGGTGGCCCCGACGTTCCCGCAGCGAGGCCAGCAGAGCCGCAGCGGTCGCCGTTCCCCTCCCAGGGCACCAAGGCGGTTCTTGTCCCCGCCGGCCCCGTCCAAGCGAGCCCTGCCATGAAAGCCATCAGCCCGGTGCGCTCCGTGCGGAGCTGCTACGAGGCCGTGTGCTGCCTCTCGGACCAGAGCTTGGCCATCGCCCGCGGCAGCAGCAACAAGAGCCCGGCGCTGGAGGAGCCCATGAACCTGCTCTACGACATGAACGACTGCTACTCGAAGCTGCGGGAGCTGGTGCCGGGCATCCCGCAGGGCACCAAGGTGAGCCAGGTGGAGATCCTCCAGCATGTCATCGACTACATCTTCGACCTGCAGATCGTGCTGGAGGAAGAGGCCAAGGGCTGCGACCCTTCCCCCGAGGGCACCCTGCTCTCCTTGAAGGTAAGGGCTGCTCCCAGGATGGGGATGGGGTTTGCCGTGCTGCGTGTGAGCGCCTACAGGGTGGTTTGATTCGGGGAGGGTCTGGAAAATGGGAATGGGAATGAGTCTCTCCCCCCGCCGCCGCGGTGCGCAGGCAGCGCTGACCCCGCTCCCTGCTCTCCACAGGCAGCCGGACTCGCCTCCGAACTCCGCGCCAAAGACGAGAGAAGTTTGTGTCACTAACGTCGCCTCTACAGGTGAGTTACCCCCCTTCCACCCCCGGGTCCTCGCTCGGGGCCGCCTCGACGGGGGAGGGGGGCAGCGGCGGCGGCTCCCCCGACCCCGGGGGGCGAAAACGCAGCCGAATCTGCTCGGAGCCAACCCGCAGCTCAGCTCATTTTTTTTTCTTCTCTCTCCCCTTTCTTTCCTTTCTTTTCTTTCTCCTCTTGGTGCCAATTAGCAAACACGCAGCGAGTGTCGGTTCCTGATTCGTTATCAGCCGGAGGTAAATAGCAGCTTCCTCTGCGGCGCCAGCCTGTCTGCGGACCTGCCTCTGAAGTGCCGGCCGAGCGACAGGGCCCTTTCTGTCCCCGTGTCCCCCCCCGCGGCCGCCCGCAGGTGCGGGCTGGCCCCCCGCCGGGGGGGCCCTGCCTCCCGCATCCACTGGGGCTCTTCATCCTCCTCCTCCTCGGCTCCAGTTTTATCCTCCCAAGGAACTGCCAGCGCTACCCGCCCGGCTCGGAACCGCCAAGCCACCGGCATCCTCGTCCCGGCACCGAGTTCTGAGCGTCGCTAGTAAAATCCCGGCTTGTTTTTTAGGACTTAAAACCAGAACGAATATAAACAAGACACTTTTTATTTTTTTTTAATCCCGATAGACTGGTGAAGATGCAGTTGTCTGTATATTTTTGGATTATAGTGATTGAATTCTTGCTAAAGGTGTGGGAGGGGAGCGGGGGGGTCGCGGGAAGGGATCGGGGTGGGGGGGCACTTGCGAATCCAAACCAAACTCTCTGGGGCCGCGGCCTCGTGTATTGTGCAGCTCTATACTAGAGTATAACGTTTGTACCTTTTGCAGGAAGGTGAAGTTCTGCCGACGATGCCTTGTTACTTGCTTTATAAACTTTTTATAAAAGTTATAAAAAATTTTTACATAATAAAGAAAAAACAAAACGGTTGTTTCAAACAGCTTTGCCCTCCTTCTATCCAAACACTCTCCAGATTGGCCCGGAGAAGCAGGACAGCGCGGCCGGAGCTGCTGGGTTTGGGATGGGGGGCTGCGGGGAGCAGAGCGGCAGCCCCGGAGGCAGGAGCAGCCATCCTGAGATCCCAACTTCTAGGGTTACGTTAGGAATCTCATTAATTGTTTAATAGCTTTGAAATGTCAGTGCAGGTATGGCAGGAATTAACCCTAGGCAGCCGTCTCGGGCGGAGGTGTCTGCCAGCTATTTTGGGTGCTGCTCACCTTATCTGATGGGGAAGGAGTGAAGGCGCTATCGCTATTCCTCCGTTTGCCGTGCAGGGGGAGATGGTCCTCGCCTGGATGAGCCTTGGGAGCAGCTCCCAAGCTGCCTTTCCTGGGAACGGGTGAGGGCCAGCTGGGATAGCCCAGGGGAAGGGGCACAGCTGGATGCTGCCGGGCCTGGATGTTGCTGCTTGGAGCGTTGCCTGTGCTGGAGGGGGTGGTCCTGGTGCTGCAGCCCCTTCTCTGTGCTGCCCCAGGGCAGGAATCCCTCTCTTTACCCCCATCCCGTGCTGGGGGGGGTGCTTTGCCTTTGGCCTCCCAGATGTGCCTGGCTCAGCCGCGGAGCCCTGTGGCCCCGGTGCAGCTGGGCCGGATCCGGCTCCCCAGGGAAGGCTCCCGCCTGCCTGCAATTAGAGGCAGCTCGGGGGCCTCCTGCCTGCTCGGGGCTGCCGGCCCCCACCTGGAGTGCTGGATCCTGCCGGGATCTGGATACGGGTCAACCGGACCGAATCCGCTCCTCCTGAGACCAGCACGGTGCTGGCATCTGCCCATGTCCCCAGTGGCTCTGCAGAAATGCAGGTGAGTGAGGGCTGTCCCGTGCTCTGTGCCTTGGCCCTAATGCAGTTGAAAACCTGGGATCTGGGCATCCTGTCTGCATCCAGGCGGTCGTGGGCAGAGCCAGGCCACGACCGAATCCGTATGGTGCCGAGCTCAGTCCCGGATCCCGACTCCTTGGGCAGTGGTCGTGGCTTGATGTCCTCCTGCCGCCACGGCTGGCATGGGACTGGCTCCAAGGAGAGGCCTTGGAGCTGCCCGCACTGCCAGGATGCAAGCTCCCTGTGCGGCTAATAAGCAGTGATAGTTAATAACAGTTAATAATAGCAATTAATGTTGCTCCCCTGCCGCTTCGGGCTGGCTGCGTGTGCAGGGGGGAGGCGAAGCAAATCCCTGCTCCCTGTGTGTCCACAGGGACAGCAGTGGGACATGGTGGCCCTGCGGCCAGCAGCTCCCAGGGGCTGCCGGGTTTGGCAGCGGGAAGCCTTGGCACCGGCTCCCGGGAAGCCTCGCAGGGCCGGCGCCTCCGCGGCAGGCGGATCCCAGCGCGGTTCCTGGAAGCGCCGTGGCCGTTCCCAGGCCTCGGCCCCAGCAATGGGAACAGCGAGGCGGGGGGAGGAACCCGGCACGCGGCCCCCCGCCCCGGCTCGCCTTCCTGCCTGCTGTGCTGAAGCCGAGGATTTCTTTGGAAACCCTGATAAAAGGGGAAAAAAAAAAAGGAACATTGCTAAAAATAGCGCCCTTTGCCTCGGTAGCCCTGGGATTTCCCTCATGGGGCAGATTTACTGCAATGGACCCCCCATTCCCCTTCCAGCCCTCCCCAGCTGCTCCCGCCGTTTGCTCCGAATCCTCTTCCCAGGGTGGTTTCTTTTGTCTTCCAAGGGTGTCATGCTGCAAAGGGGGAAAAAAGCATAAGAATAGCAAAAAAAAAAAAAAAAAAAAAAACAGTGTGTGTGTGGGGGTGATGCAAAGTGGCCCCAAGTGCGCAGGGCTGCCGCTGGCCGGCCCGGCCGGCTCGCTCGCCTCGGCGCCTCTTGGCAGGGCGGCGAGTCTGATGCAATCGGCGGCGCTGACGGAGGCCGCGCCGGCGGTTCCCCACCTGTATTTGCCATTGTGTGCCCGGAGCTGTTTGCAGGTGTTTGCTGGCGCCGCGCTGTCTGAGCCGCACTTCCCTCCTCCTCCTCCTCCCGCTGCCTTCCCCGGCCAAGGCTGCCTCCCCCCCCGCCGCGCGCGGCCCGGCCCGACGCCAACCAGCCAGCCGGGCGGCCGCGGGGCCAGCGCGCTCGCCGGGGCGCTGGGGTGCGTGCCGGGGGGTCCGGGGGGGCCCCGGGACACACGGGTGCTTGCAGGCGAGCACGAGTGCACGTTCTTTGCACACGCACATGCCTGTGCGCGTGCACGCTGTTTGCATGCGCATGCACGTGCTTTTGCATGCATACGGGCTTGCGATTGCGCGCGCTTGCACATGCATGTGCACACGCTGCAGAGCAGCGTAGCTGCCCCACCAGGGACATGCGTGCACACGCTGCCTGTGTGCAAGCATGTGCATGCACTGGTGTGTGCACGCTGCAGCAGGGGTGCACCGTGGGCATGGCAGCAGCATGCGTGTGCACGCTCCCACACGTGCATGCATGCTCACGTATGCATCTACCAGTGACCTGCATGAATATGCATGCTGACACGTATGCATGCATGCATCTGCCGTGCATGCCGTGCATGTGTGTGCACTCACATGTGTGCAATGACACATGCAACTCCCCTGCCCCAAGTATCACCTCCCCCTAAAGTAAAAGACCCCTTTCACCAGCCCTGTGAAGGTCTCGACTGTCCCCCAAGGGCATCCCCAAGCCCTCGGCTTCCTCCCAATGTGGCAAAAATATCCGTCCCCTGGGGCCCTGCGGCATTTTCGGCTCAAGCAACGGCTCTTCCTGTCCCAGCTCCCGATGTGGAGTGGCCGGAGCGGCCACGGCGCCCGGCCTCGCTTGCGAGGGGAAGGGAGGATGACGAATCAGGGGCGCTGGGGGATTGGGGCCAGGGTTTGGGTTGTTCCTGACCTGCCCCGGCTCAGCGCCCGGTTCCGGGGCCCCCACGCGCACCCATCCCACACAGCATCTCCCAACCCGCTAATCCGGGGGGGACGTGGAGCCCCTTCACCTCCCACCCGCCGGGACCACCCGGCAGCACTGGCAGCCCCAGCAAGGGGACCCAGGCGTCCTGGCAGCCGGCCCCGCTGCTCCGGCCAGGCCTTTGGCTTCCACTTTCCCACGGGCCGTGTCAGGGCTCGAATCCCCGGCCCGAGTGCCGCGTCCCTGGTCGCAGCCCTCAGAATTGCCAGATCCCAACTGTGCCCCCCTGGAAGCTGTGGGCCCAGATTGGGGGAGTGGGATTTGCCCCCTCCCACGATGCCAAAGGGGGATCTGAGGGAAGAGCCGAGTGCTACCGAGGAGACCTGGGCTCAGCAAGGGGGGCTGCTCCTGGATCGGCAGCACTGGTCACGGGGGGACACCCAGGGATGGTACCTGAGCTCCTGATGTGCCTCATTTTCCTCACCTGGAAGGGGGACAGTGGGGTTCCCCATGGAGCGGGAAGCAGTGACGTCACAGGCATGGGGAGCGACGTCACAGGGTGCGGAAGGGCGATGCCGCCCGTTCCGCCGGCTCGGAACGGGGCGGTCGCAGCATCACGGGTGCCCGGAGCGGGTTGGGCGATGCCTGGCAGCGCCGGGATGGCCTCCCCGCTGAAGATCAGGAGGGTGAGCGGGTCCCTGTCGGGGTTCCCACCGGGACAGCGGGTGTCTGGATTGCGGGGGAGGCTGTGGTTGGGGCAGGGGGTCTGGTGGGGTGTGGGACCACCCGGACCCACGTGATGGCCTCGTCCCTCACTGCCAGGACAACCCGGACATAGATGACAAGTGTCTGCCCATCAACTACAAAGACGTGGTGCGCGGCGAGGTAGGACCCCTGCCCCGAGGCCACGCGGGTGCTCCGGCCGCGCGGGCGCTGCTCTCACGCCGTTGCCCTCGGCAGGACCTGTGGGATCGCGAGGAATACCTGTGCAGGGTGTGCATGGGCCGCTTCCTCGCCCATCCCGCCTTCAAGCTCACCGTGGCCGTGCTCATCATCACCAACGTGGCCGTCATCGCCACCGAGGCCATACCGCGCTTCAGGGGCGTGAGTGACCCCAGCCATGCCGGCCACCAGAGAACCTTGTCCGTGCTGGCTCCCTCCTGTGGGGAGCAGCTCCTTTTGGCATCTGCTGCTGGAAGTGGTTGGAAAGGGCAAAACTGGCCTCCCAGAGTCACTTTGGGTGGGAGAAACGGGAAGTTTGGTTTTATATTTCATATTTTGTCCCCCATGTTGGCCCTCCACAAGGAGTCGTGAGCATCTTGTCCCCTCTTGGGCAGGCGAGTGACCCATGTCCACCCCTGTGGACCAGAGGGGGCTCCTACAACGCTCTTCAGCACTCGTCTCTGTCCTCCCTCCAGATCTACTTTTCGCTGAGCACGGCCGTTGACAACATTGTGCTCATGGTGCTCTTCTTCGAGGTGCTGCTCAACTGGTACAAAGGGTTCTGGCTCTACTGGAAGGTGAGTGAGTCCAGCCGGAGCACTCAGCATCCCTGTGCTCCTGCGTTCCTGCATCCCTGTGTCCTTGCATCCCTGTGTCCCTGCATTGCTGTATCCCTGCATCTCTGTGACCCTGCATTCCTGTGTCCTTGCATCCCCATGTCCCTGCATCCCTGTGTCCCTGCATTGATGTGGCCCTGTATTCCTGTGTCCCTGCATCCCTGTGTCCCTGCATCCCTATGCCTCTGCATCCCTGTGGCCCTGCATTGCTGTGTCCCTGCATCCCTGTGTCCCTGCACTGCTGTGGCCCTATGTCCCCGCATTGCTGTGTCCCTGCATTGCTGTGTCCCTGCATCCCTATGTCCCTGCATCCCTATGTCCCTGCATCCCACGGTCTCTCATCCATCCTCTGCTTGCTCTGCGTGTCCCAGTGTCCAGTTCTCTCCCGGGTGTTGGGTCACCGGGAGCCCTCGTGGCTGTCGGGAGCACAGGGACACGGAGGTGGTGAGGGGACGGGGACATGGCCCGGCCGGGACCAGCAGGGCTGAGATGGGCTCTCCGGCTGTGGCTCGATGCTGCCGTCTCCAGGGGAAGAGGAGGAAGAGGCCGAGGCCGCTTCCACAACCGCCTCCGCCGCGGCAAAGCCTTCCCTGCTTCCATCACCCTTAATGCAGCAAAAAGCCGGACTCCTGGGCCCCTTCTCACGCCCTGTGCTGTTGATGGGGGGCTCCTGACTTCTCCTCTGGCCCATCTCTGCCTGGGAGACACCAGGACCTTCTCCAAGGCCACCAGCCCAGCTGGGAGGCTGCTTGGCTGCTGCATGGCTGGTAGCCCTACTTGGCCCCCTGCAGGCTAATGGGGACAAATAGGGAAGAACACAGTTTTTTGGGGGTCCCTTGGGCTTTTTTTGGGGGGGGTCCCTGTGGTTGCAACCGATGTTGGAGCCCCATGTACCCTGCATGGCCACGGGCTTCAGCTCCTCTTCCTCTCTGTGCAGGACGGTTGGAACATCTTCAACTTCCTCATCGTGGTTTACCTGCTTGTTGGCCCCTTGATCCCTGTCCTCAACGATCCAAAGATTTTCCACATCCTGAGGTGAGCTGGGGAGAGGGCGGCCTCCCCAAAAGCCTCCGGCTTCCCCAGTTTGGTGCCCCGTCCTGTCCCCTGCTGTGCAAGGTCCTGGGCGTGTGGAGGAGAAGCAAGGTCTGGTCTCCCTGGGAGCGCAGGGGAGCGGGGAAACTGAGGCACAGGGAAGGGATTTACCCAAAACCATCCAAGAAACCCCCTCCAAATTTCCTAATTTGGACACATAATGTCAGCCGTTACCCGGCTTCGTCCCTGAGATTGCAAGGGAGAGATGCTGAGGAGCTCGAGCCCTTTTCACCCCTTGCTCCTCACTGACACTTTCCGGAGCTGCTTTGGGGGGTCCCTCCAGCAGAACCTCCCCTAGAGCCTCTCCGGAGAGGCTGGGAGGGAACCGCGGCCTCCTGGCTCTTTCCTCCCCCCTCCATCAGCGAGGCGACGGGAGCTCTCACCTTGCCCCAGGGTGATGAGGCTGCTGCAGGTCTGCATGCTGGTCAAGGGGCTGGCGCGGATGATCCGAGTGATCTTCAAGGCCATCCCCAACCTGCTCAACATCATGTTCCTGCTCTTTATCCTCATGCTGGTAAGCCACCCACTTCCTTAAGGAATTGCCCAGCTGGCAGTGGGCCTGGAAACAGGCAGGAGGAGCCCAGGGCCCTTTAGGAAACACTTGCTTTTGGTCAAGGGGATCCAGTATTGGTCACGGTCATCAGAAGCACAGATGGTTTCTGAGCTCCCTAGTCAAGCAATACAGCTGCCTTCCCTTGTCTTGGTTGCCAGATGCGGAGCATCCTTCCCAGCATAGCCCGGGAAGGGGACGGTGAAGGTGGGACGCCTCCCTCGTTGTCTTTGTGCAGGTCTTCGCGATGCTCGGGGTCATCCTCTTCAGCAACACCATCCCAGGCCACTTCGGCAACCTGGGGAAGGCCCTGTATTCGCTCTTCGTCTGCATCACTCAGGACGGCTGGCTGAACATCTACCAGGCTTTCGAGTGAGTGATTGAGCCTTGGTCCTTTTGCAGGGCCCCGAGCCAGCAGAGCCACCGCTGGGGTGACAGGGCTTGGGGACACCTGGACAAGGGCTCTACGCTGGAGCTTAGCCAGGGTCCCCACTTACCCTGGGGAAAGAGGGAGGACTGGGTGGGATGTGGGTGTGTAAGGGCAATATGGGAACTCCTTCTCCATGGATGCTGAGATAGGCTCCTTGCTTGGATGGTGGCCACCACCGACCGTCAACCAGATTGTCCCTGTGCCTGGCAGGAACGAAGGGAATGCTCTGAAAATAGGGGGTGCCATTTACTTCGTCGTCTTCCTCACGGGCGGGGCCTTCATCTGCGCCAACCTGCTGGTGGCCGTAGTGATGTCGAGCCTGGAGGAATCTTTGATCTCCCATAAAAAGAGGCAGAAGAAAGAGCACGTGCCCAGCCAGGCTAATCAGCCCATCCTGGAGGTAGGACCTGGTGACCAGGGCAGGTCAGCTCTGTGGGCATCCTGAGCCAAGCAAGGGGCTACTGTGGGCTGCAAACACATCTTGAAATGACCCTGGAAGGGCCATGTTTTGGTGCTTCCCTATAAAAATATCTTCTTGGGTGGCCAAACTAGGGTTGCCTCCCATGCCCAATTCCTCCCTAAGGGGAGCTCCTCCACCTCGCGGTCCCCATCCTGTTCTTCTTGTCTTCTCCAAGAGCAGGGACTGTGGGAACACCCTGGGCATCACTTTGCAGCACATGATCTTTTAATTTGCAGGCTTTGTGGGCATAAGGGGAACGTTTTCCTGCTCAAAAGGATCTTTGATCCACCCTGCAAGGGGCTCCTTTAGAGTCATATACAGCCCCAAAATGATTTTTCATGTGTCAGAGGGATCATGTCATCCAGGACCCTTGTTCTGCAACTCGTGGGTCTCTCAAGGGTGGTAGTGGGGGGATTGGGTCTGATGCTCCTCTTCTGTGGAGAGCACTGGCCTCCAAGGTGAGCTGTGTGGTTTGAGAGGAAGAAAGATGCTTTGCCGGGTAGAGATGAGGTCCTTCAGGGTGGAGACGCGGTCCTTCGGGAAGCTGAGGTTTCCCAAGAGGGGAAAACCCCCGGGTTGCAATTCCCATGGCTCTGTGCCTCAGGAGAAGAAAAGCTCCTGGGAGCGGACACGGCTGCATTGCCATGTTCAACCCCTCCAGATGGCCGGCGAGGAGGTTGACACGGACCGTGAGCGCAGCCTGAGGTTCCCAAAGACGGTGATGTGGGACAAGACCTCCATGTTCACCTCCCAGGAGCAGCTCAGCACCCACCTGCCCAACCTGAACAAAAAGAGTTTTAACAACCTCTGCATCCTCTTGCATTCCATCCAGGACAACCTCAGTCACTACAAGGAGATCCGCGAAGAGATCAACACGTGAGGCCAGCTCTAAAATGCCTTCCTCTTTGCTAGCTTGCTCATAGGCTGAGTTAGGCGGAATTAGCCCATTTATGCACAGTCAGGGCAAAATAATCCCCTCTCCAAGGAGATCTGTCCCAGAGAGGCTTTCTTCTCAGTTGTGGGTGGAGGATGATGGCTGCCACCCATCTGGAGGGGCCAATGTGACAAGGAGGTACCACCCCACGGGTTCTGGCAAAGGAGAGGACTTTACTGATGGAAAGCTGTGGCTGTAAAGCCTGAGGAAGGCCTGTTGAATGGGTATTAGGTAATATAGCTCTTGTCTAGGAAGGGAACTAGAGAAACGTTGTCCACTTGGGTGAAGTCCATGGCCTTGCTGTCCCTCTGGGTGGACAGTGGTTGGAGACAGTGCCTCTGCTAGGAAATCTAAGACTGTGTTGAGGCTCCTGTTGGGTGAGAACACGCACCAGCCTCCATCTTTTGGACATTTCTCTGTTGATGGAGACCTTTGAGCTTCTGTCATGCACCCATCACTGGATATCAGCCTTTCTCTCCGGTTGCTCTCCAGTCCACATGTCCATTACTCCCATCCTGAGGGATTTCTAGGAAAGGTGAAGGCTGGGGGGCGATGGAGCAGAGCTCCAGGGTGAGTGGAACTCGGGGGCTGCAGCATCACCAACGAGATGAACGAATGTTCCCTCCTCTCATGGTGGCGTTTGGGTGGTGGGTCTGATGGACAGGATGGGTGGAGAGCTTCCTCCTAACGCCACCGCGTTGTGTCTCCCAGGATAGTCGAGGAGGTGAGGGCCATGGACTTCAACCAGGCGCAGGAGCAGGAGCTGATCATGCGGAGCTACCTGACCAGCGCGGACAACCCTTACTCCAGCGATCGGTGAGGTGTGGGCACGTCCCCAGCGCTCCTGTCATGCTGAGGGTCCCCATCTGCAGCCCTCCACGGCCGAACCCCCTCCCCGCTCCCAACCAGCATCACACCAGGTCCACTCTGTCCCGGTGTCCTTCTTCCAGGGGGGTCTCTTCATAGCAAATGCCATCCCACCATGTCCCAACAAGTCCCACCTGGTGTCCTTCACACTCCCGCTTTGCTCCTTTCTCCAGGCAAACATGATTGCCACCGAGGAGATGCAGGACACACTGCACCGCAAACGGGTCACAAAACCAGTGGCCCCAGCTCAGAGCGCACAGCCCCGAGGATGGGACGTGACGGTGGAGGAGAGAAGAGGTGCCTGGCTCCGAGGACAGCATGTCCTGTCCCAGGCCCCCATGTGGGATGCCCGGACGGATGGAGGATGCGCAGCGGCATTGGGACGGGTGGGACTTGTGCTTGCGGCGCGACACTGGACCGATGTGGCAGCAGGCGATGACATAGCGAACTGTGTCCCCAAGGAGGTTGGGAGAGAAGCAGAGAAGGCAAATCCAGCGTCCTGGCACGTGTCCTTGCCCACTGAGCCTTGCGGGAGAGCGGACAGGCCACCTGGACTCTGCCTCCCTGCTGTGATGGCTGGAGTGAAAACACAGAGTTTGGAGACCTTGGGGACTTTGGGGGACCAAAACCCCCGATGCCTGAGTCGCCCTCCAGCCTCCTGCCTGCTGAACTGCTCCAGCCCCCCATATCCGTGGCTGTGAGGGCATTCGCTGCCAGGCAGGATTTGAGTGCAGGGCTCTGAATTGCTTTTTTTTTTTTTTTTTTCCTCCCAAACAGATGGAACCCTCTGGGACTGATCCCGCAGCTCTCTGCAGCCTGAGGGGCAGGGGATAAATTTGGGAGAGGTGTTTTTTTTTTGGAGGAGGAGGAGCAGGGGTATTTTGAGGGGGGTATTTGCAACCCACAGGCTGCAGCTGCGGGCCTTTCCTTGCAAAAAGTAAAAAAAAAAAAAAAAAGAAAAAATTGCAATCGCGGTGACGACCAGTCGTGCCCCGGGTTAGAGAGAGGGGTCAAACCCACCCCCCCGTCCCGCTTTAGCAGGAGCAGGTGGCGCCAAAGAGGCCCCGCCTCCTCATTTGCATGCGGACCCCTCCCCGCTGCGCGCCGCGCTGCCCCTTTAACGCCCCCCCCACGAGGGATGGGAGGAGGCAGTGGCAGCCAATCAGCGCGCTGCGTTTTCCGCGGGAAATCTGAATTTCGCGGCACGTCTTTTGGCGCTTAAAAAAAAAAAAAAAGCTAGCGAAAGAGAAAGGGAAGGGAAAAGAAAGAAGGGGAGAAAGAGCGAAGAAAAGGGAAGGGAAGGAAAGAAAAGGGAAAGACAGACGGGAGCGCGGAGGGGAAGAGCCGGGGCCGCCGCCGGGCCGGGCCGTGCCGGGCCGGGCCGCGCCGCGCCGCGCCGCTCCGGCCTCCATCCGGTTCGAGCGCGAACGGCCACCGGGGGCGACTCTGGGGGCGAAACGCGCCTTTCCCGCAAGTTTTTGCCGGCCGCGGACTCTCCCCGCTCCCCACTTAATTTTCCTCTCCCCGAGTTCCAGCTGCATCTGCAGCTTTTGAGCTGTTTTTTTTTTCTCTCTCTTTTTTTTTTTTCGGGAGTTCCGGCCGCTGTCAGGGCCCCGCGGATCCCTCTGGCGGCTGCAGGCGGGCAGCTCCCGCGGCCCCCCCGCGTCTTCCTAGCCTCCCTCCCCCGCAAAAACACAGCGATGCCGCCCGCGGGCTCGTGACCTGCCCGCCGGGCCTCTCGGACGGGACTCGCCGATGCTGCGGCTCCCCCGGGGAGCGTCCCCCGGCGCGGGGGCGGCCGGGCCCCGCCACCCGCCGCCGCCGCCAGCGCGGGCCATGTCGGCACCGGGCCCCGCCGAGCGGGCGGCCGCTGCGGGCCGGGGCAGCCCCCCGGTGCCCGCCGGGGGCTTCACGCAGCTCTGCTCGCAGGGGGTCCCCCCGGCGCGGCGGGGCGGCCTCTACACCACCCCGCAGGGCCCCGCGGGCCCGGGCATCAGATCGGCCTCCGCGGGAAGGCTGCCGGTAAGGCGTCCTCACCCCCACCCTGCCCCGACCCCAATCCTGGCTTTGCACCCGCTCTTCTGAGGGTCTCCGGAAGGGAGCGGGGCTGGGGGAGCTCCTGGCCGTGCTCCCCCCGCCCCCCGCTGGGGTCTGCGACCCACAGGGTGTCTCCCCACCATGGAAGAGGGCAAAGGCCAAAATCAGGGGTCGCGGTGAAATGGCTTGAGGGTTTCTCAACTTCCCCTGGTCCTGTGTGCCCGCAGAGCTGGCCCTGCTCTTCCGCTTCTCTCCTTTTTTTTTTTTTCCCTTCTCTCTCCCTCTTTTTCTGTCCCTGCTTGCTCGGGTGGTGGCTCCAGTGGTGGAGCCGAGGCCCTTTCAAAGTCCCATATCGTGGTAAGGAAGTGGAGGCTGCGCAGGCACCGTCCCTGCGCTGTGTCTTTACTGCCCTGGCTTTGGGCAGTGACACCCATGGTGGCCTGTCCCCTCCAGGGGACGAGGGCCCTTTCTGCTTCACTGCAGAGGCTTGGTTCCTGCTGGGGCAAGGATGAGATATTGAGTTTGGAGGGTCACAGTGGGGCTTGAAAAGTGTTTGCTGAGGATGAGATTGAGCTGCGAGGGGTCCCCTGCTGTCCCTGTCCCCCCGGGGATGCCCCTTCCCCTCTGGGCTGCCTGGGCAGAGCTGGGCTGGGGTACGTGGCTTTGGGGGGACAAGGGGATTCCTGACAGCTGTGTTTGGCAGTGCCCGTGTCATTGCGACGCAGGCAAGGTTTGGGGCCAGGGCTGTGCTTGCCAAGCCTGCTGGGCTAAGGAGAAAATGGGAGAACTGGGGGTAAGAAGTGTTGGACGCTGCCCATCCCGGTGCTGAGCGGGTCGGACACAGGACAAGCCCTTGGCCGGTCTTTTCCCGGCTTGGGCTCTCCTCCCGCAGGGCCCCGCTGTGCCAGGCAGCTCCCTGGCAGCTGGGCATTTAATTCCCGCCTGTCCTGCTTTGGGCGCGTGTCCAGTCTGCACTGGGAGCCTCTGTTCTCCCAGGGCTGGGGGGGCATCCCAACGCGCCTGCTGCCCCACTCCGGCTTTGCCTGATGGATGAGTGGATGGATGGATGGATGTTCCCTGCCCGCTGGGGCTTGGTGCCAGCTGGGGATGTCACTAGGGCTGATGGTGTCTCTGTGGATGCGGGGCTGGCAGGGAAGGAAGCACCTGTGCTACTCCCCCTTCCCGAAAAATACTCCCCGAATCCCGACGAACAACCCTTCCTGCTTTTCTGAGCATAATGGCAGAGCTCATCCAGGCTCCAGTGGTGCAAACGTTGGAGCATTCCGTGCTACCGGTTCCGGAACGGTTGTGGCCCCTCTAGGGATCCTGGCTCACTGTCCCAGCCGGAGCCGTTGGAGCTCTTCGTTTTCCAGGCCCACATGGTTCCTCAAGTGCCAGTATGGATCCTCAGGGATGATGGCTCCGCTGTGGCAGCCCGGAGTGCCAGGGTTTCCAAAGGCCGGCACAGCAGCGTGCCAGGAATGCCGTGTGGCCCCTCGCCCTGATGAATTAGGACTCGGAGCGGTGGCCTTTGCACGCGGAGCTGGAACCAGTGGATAAGGAGCGTTTGCTCCCGCTTCCCAGCAGGCGCCGGCAGCCGCTCCCACGGCGTGCCGGCCGCGTGGCACCCACGGCATGGGGAAAGGTCGCTCGCTCCGGCTGCCCAGCGCGGGAAGGAGGGACCGGCATCGCGCAGCTGCCGCTTTCCCTTCGCCTCGGGCTTGGAGATGTCCCCCATGGATGCGCGTGTTTCGGAACTGTTTTACCCAGGGCAGGGTAAATCCCAGGGCCATCCCGAATATTTGTGCTGCTTGTGGCCACTTGGCATCTCCATAGGGCTACAAAGGAGTCTCGGGAAGAGTGTTGGCTTTGCTGGGGGTTCCAGGCTTTCTTAACCCTGAGAAAACTGTGTCCGCAGCCTGTTGGTGGAGCCGTTTGGATTGGCGCTTGCAGGGGCCTTTTCTGCTTCCATTGTTTATTGCCTCTTGTGCCTTTGGAAAAGGGGGAGCAGAAGTGGAACAGGAGGCTGTTGTATTTGCAGGAGGGCCCATGGGCACCACGTTTTATCCGGGGATGCGCCTGGGGGGATGTTTGGCATCCGGGGGGGGGATCTTGGGGGCTCCCCTATCCAGTGCATGGGATGGGGGTGGTTGTTTGCAGGGCCGGGCTGGTGGTGGCTCCGGGGGGACGCTCTCGGGGCGCCGCGTTCCCACGTCCCGGGAGCGCGGGGGCCGGGGGAGGCAGGAGGTGCGGGCAGGGCCCGGGCAAGCCCGGAGCGCGGGGCGGGCGCTGCGGCGGCGCTGGCAGCGGCGCGGGGGCCCCGGGCGGCGATGGAGCCGCTCTGATGCTTGGGCTGGGCACAGGGTGCAGCCCCTGGCGCCGCGGCTGCGCCCGGGGCTGCTTGGCGCGGTGCCCGTCCCCCCCTCTTCCCGTCCCTCTTGCCCTCTCCCAAAACAGGGATCCTGCCTCTTCCCCCTGCCGCATCCCACCCGCATCCCCCCAGGTGGGGGGGACTGTGCGATGACCAGAGAGGGCAGTGGAGGACACAACCCACCGCGCTTGGGGACAGCAGGGTGGCTTGTCCCCTGCTCCTGGGCACTCCGTTTTGCTCCCATTCATCCGCCCCGTGTGCTGCCCGGCTCAGCTGTCGGCCCCCTAATCCCACCCGGCAGCTGGGACTGAGCCTCCCCCTTGTCCATTGTGTGTCCCCAAAGTGGGGGGGCTGGGGGGGAACAGGGATACATGGGGAGCCCCCAAAGCTGCTGCCAGGCCTGGATTCCAGCCTGGGGCCTGGCAAGTCGGGGGCATGTTGTTCCCACTGGGATCTGGGGGGTCTCCGTGCCGGATCATCGCAGGGCTGGCGGATGCGCCGGGGTCTGATCCGGGGCAGGTGTTTCCCACGCGCTCAGTGCCGGCAGCTCCGGGGCAGAGCCGGGGGCGGCGGGGCTGGTGACGGAGCCGCCTTTGCCGGGGAAAACCTGCTTGGGGAAGGGAGGGGAGGGAGCGCATTCCCACAGGAGCCAAGCTCCGAGCTGGCTCCCTAGCCGGCTGGGGGGGCGGAAAACCGCCGGCGGCGTCCTTTCCGCCTGCCCCCTCGGATGCCAACACCCGCGGAGGCTCCAAACCCCTCCCCGGGAGCCGGGTGCCTCAGCGGAGAGCGGAGCCGCTCCGGGCGCAGGGACCATGCGGGATGCGCTGGTGGGGACCCTGTGGCCCAGCCCGGCCTGGGGACAGGTACTGCTTGGAGGAGGGCACGGAGCTGGGGCGGGGGCTGCCCTCAGCCCAAATCTGCTGGGGTTTGTTGCCACTTTTTGGGTTTTGTCGCTGCTAATTCCAAGGGATCTGCAAATCCTGAAGGATTTGCACCACTTGAGGACTGGGGGGGCATTCGGGTTCATTCCGGGAGCTCCTCAGGGCTGCACCTGCTGCACATCCCTTGTCCTGCCCCCTGGGTGGCACCGGCAGGTCCCCCTGCCAGCCGGAGCGGTTGGGTTCGTGGCGGGGGCATCCACGCGGTGTGGAGCAGGGCCGGATCCAGGTGCTCCAGCGCCAGCCATGTGTTCCCACCACGCGGGCAAGAAACCGGAGGAGCCGGTGGTGCAGCTGGTGCCATTCCTGGGGCTCAGGGCCAGAGAAATCCCTGCGGATGGCGGAGTGCCGGCGGCTGCGGGAAGCGCTCAGGCTGCCAGTGCTGAGAGCATCCGGACGCATCCCGGGAACTGCTGCGGGAAGGAGGGAGGCGGAAGGTCCCTCCGTGCCATCCATTCCAGCATCCCGCTGGGCTGGAGCTGGGGCTGGTGCCTGGCTCTGCCCTAACTGGGTTGTTTTTCTCTATTTCTCCTGCTCCAGGCCAAGCGGAAGCTGGACCTGGAGGGCCCAGGCCAGCCAGGCTGCCCGGAATTCCGCACGCCCAAGGACAAGGGCAGGAGCCTGGCCCAGGTGCCCAGCCCCAGGAGTAAGTGGTGCCGGGCCGAGAGGGGAGGAAAGCGGGAGGCTGGTTTGGGATAGAGGGGCAGACCCCATTGCTCTCCCGTTTAGAGCTGCCACTCTCTGCACTGTCCCCTCACACTGCCCCAAAATGACCCAAACCTCTTTAGAGTGGCGAGGACCATGTCTGGCCCTGGGGCATCCGTGTCCCAGCCTGAAGCAGGGGCCGGAGGGGTCTCTCATTTCCCCGCAGCCCCCAAGTCCCCCGGTGAGAAGACCCGCTACGACACCTCGCTGGGGCTGCTCACCAAGAAGTTCATCCGGCTGCTGAGCGAGTCTCCCGACGGCGTCCTGGACCTCAACCGCGCTGCCGAGCTGCTCGAGGTGCAGAAGCGGCGCATCTACGACATCACCAACGTGCTGGAGGGCATCCAGCTCATCCGCAAGAAGTCCAAGAGCCACATCCAGTGGATGTAGGTGAAGGAGGGAGGGAAGGATGGATGGATGGGAGGATGGATGGATGGATGGATGGATGGATGGATGGATGGATGGATGGATGGGGGAAATGGGGTGAGCTGGCTCCCAAGGGCAGGTGACAAGTGGTGAGCTGGGAAGGATGGGGCGAGGTGGCTTGGGGACATGGGACATGGTGATGGGTGAGTGGAGCTCGTGTGTGGCACAGGGGGACGGGGATCTTCGAGGACGTGTCAGTGGTCACCAAGCAGCAGGTGCTGCGCCAGGAGCTGGCCGAGCTGGCCAAGACGGAGAGGACGCTGGACCGGCTCCTGCAGGACTGTGCCCTGCAGCTCAAGCAGCTGATGGATGATGAAGCCAACCAGAGATATCCTTGTTGGGAGAGAGCCGTGCATGGGACTCGGAGCAGGGGCTTGGGTGCCGTCCAAGTCCCTTGCCCTCTCTTTGCTCCCATCCTGGGTGGACAAATGCACTTCCTGGGATGGGGAAAACGCTGGGAGCTGCGTGTTTGGCAGCAGCATTGCGGGGCTGGGGGGAATGGAGGGGTCTCCCTTGCAGCTTCGTGTTTTCCAATACCCCTTCCGTGTCCACGCTGGCCTACGTCACCTACCAGGACCTGCGCGCCATCGGCACCTTCGAGGAGCAGACGGTGATCGCGGTGAAGGCTCCGCCAGAGACGCGCCTGGAGGTGCCTGATTTGCAGGAGGTGCGTGGGGGCCGCTGCGGGGCAGGGGGGCTGCCTTCATCTTGAGTGGCTTCATCTGGAGCATCCCGGGGGACATCTCCAGGTGGTCCTTTCTCCGCTGCATGGCAGGGTTGGGGTGTCCGTGTGCCCCATGGGGCTGCTTGTCCCTTGAGGGGCTGTGGGAGCTTGGGGGACACTCCAGAGGTGCCCTGAGCCCCCCTTTCCCCCTGGCAGGACAAGCTACAGCTCCATCTGCAGAGCACCAAGGGCCCTATCGAGGTCTATCTGTGCCCGGAGGAGATGCCAGAGGAGCCCCCCGCTGAGGAGCCCATCCCTGCCACGCACCGCGATGTCCCCTCCCCTGAGAAAGGTACCCAGGGGGGCCAGCGCTGGTGGCCGCGGGGACGGCTCGATGCCCCCGTCCCCTGCTCACCTCCGCCTCTCGCCGCCGCAGCGGAGCCCCCGCGCATGGAGGCTGGGCTGCTGGGCTCTCCGCGGCACCTCCTGCAGCACACGGAGGACCAGCTGCCCTGCGCCCCGTCCTACCTGGACGCGGGGCCCTTGGTCGGCTTCTCGCCCCCGCTGGCCCACGACGACTACCTGTGGGGGCTCGAGGACGGCGAGGGCGTCAGCGACCTCTTCGAGGCGTACGACTTGGGCGACCTGCTCAAGAACTGAGCTGGCCCGGCCTCGCCGGCGCCTCTTCCTCTCGACCTCTGCGAGCCTTCGGCCTCTTCCTCTCCCTCGGTTACTTGGCGCGGCCAAGGACCCCGAAGGTTAAACCGATGGCGGCTCCTGCGGTGGTGTTGGTGGCATCGTGGTGGCGGGTTGATGTCTGCTACCCTTGTGGCCTTTCTTCCCTCTCTGCTGGTCCGTTGCGGAGGGGCTTTGGGTGCCGGGTTGGGGCTCCTTGCTGGGCTGTGAGAATTCCCAGCTCCCATCCAAGGAGTTGCTCCAATCTCATCTGATTACTGCCTATAGAAAAAGGAAAGAAAGAGAAAATAATCAAGCGATTCTTGCAAGATGAGGCCGTCTTGGTGGTGCCCCAAAACCTGTCCCTGGGGGGGCAGCTTGTCTTGATGTCCTTCCCCATGTCCCCCAGGTAGGCCAGTTCTTTAAGGTTGGGACTGGTCCCTTGGGGGCATTTTGGGTAGGCAAGAGCCATATGGATCATGTGCATGCAATTCCTCATTCCTGGCTCTAGAAATTGTGGGAAGCACCTTGGCAGGATGCCAAGCGCTCGCTGCAGTATTTTTTTAGGAGGATCCGTCCCCTCCAATCCTCCACTTCAGTGTCTTAAAGCTATTTGTACTGGGGATATTTAAACTGGATCCCAGCGCCGATCTGGATGTGGCCGCTCAGGGGTTATTCTTGGCCTCAGCACCGTGGGCGCCGTGGGGACAGTCCTACTGGGAACGGCATCCTGAAATGCGGGAACGCAGGAGCTGGACTTGCCGACAGTGAGCAGAGCTGATCCCCAGTGATGTCCCTGCCATCACCTCGCATCTTCGAGCCCTTCCCCTTGGGAATTTGCTAGGAATTGGGTCCCAGAGGGGTTGCTTTTGGCTCCAGGTGTTGTAAAATGTACATAGCAATTGCACTGTATTTATACGGGACCCACCTTCCAACGCAGCAGTGTTGAAGGTTTGTTTGGGATTTGGGTTTTTGGATGTGTATATTTAAGTTCTCCTGCAGTTTGGCTTGGACTCTTGTGGGTGAGAATGTGTTTTATTGCAAAAAAAAGAACAAAACAAATCAAGAAAAAAAAAAAAAAAACTTGTGGCACTTGATGTTTTCCGCTCAGTGGGGGATGAAAAATAAAGACTTTGAGTCAAAGAGCTCGTGCTGCTTGGGGGTTATTTGGGGAAAAGGTGGATGGAGGGCTGGCTTCTCTCCTTGCTCCTTGGGTCTAAAACGGGAATATAGAAGCTCCAGAGCAAGGAGGAGGCTGGGGTCTGTGCCAGGCTGGGATGGGCTCGTGCTCCTACCTTCTAGGACAGGGTTTGGTGGCTGGAGAGTGAGGAACCTTTTTGGTCCTTCTCCCTGGTGCTGCCCCAGCAGCACTGGACCAACCCAAGGTCTTGGGGCGCTGAGAGCCAGTGACATCCCGTGGTATTCGGTGACATCCCACAGTACTCGATGACATCCTGTGATGCCTGGCGGCTATGAGCCCTGCCATCACTCGTCCTATGGTATCCGGATGGGCAGAAAAGGAGAAGGAGGAGGAGGGAAGGGCAGGGCGAGGGAAGCCGAGTGAGGGGCACAGAGTGATGGGGCCATGTCCCGTGTCCCCAGCCCCCGTTCCCGGGTCGCTGCGGGTCCCCAAGCGGCCCGGCGGGACGGAGGTGGCACCGGCCCGGCTGGCAGTCCCCACGCTGGCCAGGAGGTGGCAGGGCCACCCTAGGAAAGAGAGCCCGTGTCCCAGCCCCTGTCTTGCCGGGGGGACCCGCTCTGGGCCTGGGGGGAGCGAAGGGGACTGCGTTTTGGCGGGGACGGGTCCCGGGGCAGGAGAGGTGGAAAACTCGGGATGCAGCGGAGAGAGGAGCCCCCAGACCGCGGGCGGGTGCGATCGGGGGTCCGTGTGCTCCAGACGTGCTGGACTGGGCCAGAGACTTGGGCTGACTCCGTGCATCTGGCCTCAAAGCTGCATTTTCCTGGCCCCTTTTCCAGGCAAGAGAAGGATAGAAGGGAGGAAAAGGAAAGGGAGCAGAGGGGAAGGGAGAGTCTGGCACCTCAGACAAAAGGGATCCTAAATCCAGCCCTTCCTACCAGGCTGGGTTCACCCTGGGCGACCACAAGTGATCAGCAAGATAAAATCCTGCTTTTCTGTTGCTGCGAAGGGCCAAGTGCTCTGAGAAACACGCTGGCCAGAGGAGCTCTGGGCAGTCTCCACACGGAGACGTGACCCTGGCCTCCTTCCCTGATTCTCTTTCCTGTTATTTGTGACCAGCTCCTTCTTCCCCTTTCTCCTTCCCCTAGAAATCTGTTTGTTACTCCCAGCCCTCATATGTCACTTTGGGGCTTTTTGGAGCAAAGCCGTGGCGCAGCATGAGAAACTGGGGACAGCCTCATCCTGCCCTCGAGCTCCAGGCTGTGACCAAGGAGACTGGCGGCCCCCATGTCCCCTGTGGTGCTGGACCACCCCACAGGCTGCCCTTTCCCTCCATCCTGGGGACACTGCTTGTCCCGTGGGTGCTGGATCCAGGGACATTGGAGTGATGGAGCGGGGGCTCTGATGCTGGAGCCCTGAATCCTGCTGACAGCAGCGAGGCCGAAGGGTTTAGTCTTCCTCGACGAGGCCGAGCAGTTTTGCGTTCCTTGTCCCCGACCGGGAGGCGACCGGCGGGGCCCCCGCGGCTCCCGGTGCAGCGGGGCGGCCCCGGGGAGGTCCTCGTCGACTCTTCGCCTTTAACGGGCCGGCGGCCAAGCTGCGGGGCGGGCGCGCACGTGACGGCGGCGGCGGGGCGGGAACGAGCGAGCGAGCGGGCGGGCAGAGGGAGAACCTCGGCGGCGCAGCCCGGCTGGCTGCGGGCACGGGGCGCTGAGCGGCGGCGCCGCCGGGACCGAGCCCCGGGGCCGCCCCGTGCCGGTGCCCCCCGCTCCCGGTGCCGCCCCGCTCCCCGGCCCGCCGCAGCCCCCACCATGCCGGAGCAGATGAGCGTGGCCGAGTTCCTGGCCGTGACCGGCGAGGATCTGAGCTCCCCGGCTGCCGCCGCCTTCGCCTCCAAGATGCCCAAGTGCCGGGGGGCAGTGGGGGCGCTGGAGGAGGTGAGCAGGGCTGGGAGGGAGGGAAGGGGATGCGTTCCCCACTTGGGAAACAGCCCCCTCCATACGCACACACCCCCCTTCCCCTTTCTCCCGGGACTTGCGGTGCCTCTGGCACCCATGGGTGCTCTTGCTTGCAGCATCTGCCCTCTCTGCTGCGTCACCCTCTGTTTATTGGGGTGCCCTGCTCGGCCTCCCCCAGCCTGGCAGGGAGGCCGGCGCAGTGTTTGCGTCACTCGTGTTTTTTTGTTGCTTGCCCGGGTGCCGCGTCCTCCTGCGTCCTCCCCACAAACGGCAGCATGAGGAAACTGGGGACTGGAAAGCTTTTTGGGGGAGGCTTGTGCCATCCCTGGTGCCCTTCAAGGTGTTGGGTGGGCCGGTGTGGGGACCAGGTGCTGTGTGAGACCATGAGACAGCCCACACTCAGGGCTCCATCCCCGCAAAGTGCTTGTGCCACCTTTCCATTGATTCTGGTGCTTTGGGAACCCCAACGTGTCCCTTGCACCCTCAGCACCGGCGGTTCCTCTCGGAGTCGGGAAGAGCAGCAGCCTCTAGCTCTGCCGTTTGGGGAAGAGCCCGCTGGCATCAAGCAGGAGCCAGTTCCAGAGGGATGCCCCCCGGCGTGAAAAAGCCAAGCAGGGTTTTAGCCCCCGACTTGGCAGCTTCAGCAACGTTTTTTGGGAAGGTCCAGGATACGGCAGGCCTCCTTCCCCCTCTCCTGCCTTTAATTGAGGCGCTTTCCAGCTGGTCCCGTGTCCTTTGCCAGCTCCTCTTAGCCGAGGAATGGCTTTGAAGGAGAGCCAGGCCGCGCCGGGAAGCGGGGCCAGGTGCCAGAGCCAGGGGCCCCTGCTCGGCCCCCCAGCCCCAGAGTCCATCCTCCAAGCTGGAGAACGGGCCGGCCAGGAGCATCCTGGCACGTGCACCCGCCGCTGGCTCTTCCGTCCTTCTCCCCTGGCCTGGGGTAGGAGGAAGCAGTGGGAATTTCGTTCGGCTGCTTGGCATCCTCGGGGGCTGCAGTGGATCCGTGTCCCGCAGAGGTTCAGTCTCTGCCGCGAGGCGACGGCGGGGGGCTCTGCCGCGTGTGCTTGGGGAGGGGAAAGTGGGGCCCGCATGGGATGTGACTTGGCCCGGAGCCTGTGTGAGCTCGGGGCTCTGAAGTTGAATTTTCCTGTGAACTGATGTGTTTTTGAGGCCTGAATCCTCCCCGCTCCTCCCCTCTGTGCTGCATCGGGGACTCCACCAGCGCTGCAGCCACCCTGTGCACGGGTCTGTGTTGGCTTCCTGCAAGACCAGGGCAGCAAAGCAGCTCCCTGAGGTCTGAATCGTCTCCGGTCGCTTTCCCATCTCCATCTGTTGAGCCATTGGGAAGGGAGGGGAAAAGGGGAGTGATCATCAGGGTGCTGGGGGGTGCTGAGCCCTCATTCTGCTCTCTGGGGTGGGCTAAGAGGTCTACCCTGCACCCAGTGGTATAGGGTGGCACTGGGTGCTGCTTCAGGCACTGGGCGCTCTGGATCCGGGCAGGATAAGCATTTCCCCCATGGGGGATGTAGGTGGAATGACAGGCCAGCGGTGACAGATGTGCTCGGGATGCCGATGCCACTGCCTGTCCCGCTGGGATGGAGGACGGGTCGATGTCCTGGTAGCCACGGCGGCTCCTGCACCGAGCGGCACGAGCTGGTGGCAGGAGGGGGAGGTGGAAGAAAGGCCCCTATTGAGCATCCACGAGGGATGCGGGAGGGATCCAAGTGCCCTTCACCAGTGGCTCGTCCTGCTCCTCTGGCTGCAAGCGGGAGCCGGGGTGACCTGGCCTGTTCCCGCAGAACACGGAGCTCTTCCTTCCCTCCATTGCGGCTGAAGTGTCGAATCCAGCCTTGGTTTCCTCTTCCCCAGGCTAAGCCGGGCCCCTTTTGGCAAGCCAAGTTATCCAGAGCTGTGCCCGGGGGTACCCTGGGGGCTCCAGAGTTGTGCCCAGGGGACATTTGCTGCCACTCCAAGGCAAGTAGGTGCCCCAGGAGAGCCCATGGGCTGGTGCAGCAAGGGGACACGAGTGGCTTGGGGACCTCAGTGGCTCCTTGAGGCACAGTGACATCTCCCAGGGCTGGGACAAGGGTGGCAAGTCCTGGAGCTCATCCCGAGGCTTCCCTGTGCAGCCATCCCCTGGATGACAAAGGTGTTTTCCTCAGGCCTCCCCAGCACCATGGGGCAACCATGGCCGGGGGCGGCCGCTTCCCGCCTCTTCCCTCCACCCCAATCCTCAGCCCCGCCAAATCCTGCCTCCCTTGGAGCCGGGCTGACCCCGCTGTCAGGAAATCGGCCTTGACATCAGCCCGAAAACCTCCGGCGAGCGAGCGAGCGGCTCTTTCTTGCAATTCCTCCGCGGTTTCATCCCTCGCCCTTCTTGCCGTTCACGCCCTCCAAATATTTCCAGTCTGTTATCATGCCTCTGGTACCTGCGGCGCAGCCAAGCCGCCTTTAACTCTTTCCTGATGGAGCCGTCCGCAGCTGGCTGCCTGCAGTGCTCCTTTTCCCGGTGTTCCATGTTCAGCGTTTGCAGGTCAGATGCATCCCAGTCAGATAGAGGTGCTGGCAAGGGAGTGATGTGGAGGGGTGATGACCGGGGAGTCTCCATTATGGGATGAAATGGGGAGGGATCCCCAGAACCGCTATCCTGCACATCCATGGTTGGCAGCATTCCTGCTTCTGGGATTTGCTGTCTGCGTGTTTGAAGGCCTTGTTGGGCCTTGGAAAGGTGGGGGATGTGTTTTGTGCTCTGCGTGGAGCCCTGCACTCTGCTGTGCCCACTCTGGCTGCATGGTGGGGACAGGCTGGCTGTCCCCGTTACGTGATGGGATGTCCCTGTGTATCCCCATCCCAATCACGTCTCCCGTGATTGCTCTGGAGGCATTTTCCATGGTGACTGGAAGCTGCTTGGCTCCAAACAGATGCTACCCCCCACTGCTGCAGCCACAAAGCATCCCCGCTCCCCGTGTGCCAGGAGTGCTCCCCGAGCCCATCACCCGGCGCTGCCACCTCGCTCACACGCAGCCGCTCCAGGTGCAGCCAAAGTCCTTCCCGGCAGCGCACGGACCCCAGGACGGAGCCACGGCTCTTGGTATCCCCAGGCCGGTGCTGGGATCCCTGGGGCTCAGCAGCTTGGCTGCGGCCCCGCACATCTGCGTGGCAGAGCAAGCGCCGCTGCAAGGGCCCAGTGTGGCCAGCTGGGCCGGGGGGGGCCGGCCGTGCTTGGCGAGGCGCGGGATCTCATTGGGGTTTGTTTCTGCGCTTTCACAGAGCCTGGATGGGGACCAAGCCATACTCCAGAGGATAAGGAAATATGTGAAAGCCATTCATGTCTCCGGGCTCAGTAAGTCGGGCTCTGGGAGGCGCCGGGCATCCCCCTGCCTGGGCAGTGCCTTGGATGTTCCCATGGTCTGTGAGCAGCCTCCATGCCCATCCATGGGGAGGCAAGCTTAAAAAGAGGGAGGGAAAGGGGGGGTCCTTGAGCATCCCAGAGTATCCTTGTTTGAGGATGCAGGGATGTAGGGGGGGATGCTCCGAGCATCCCGCAGGCATGGGGTGCTGTGGAGGTCTCACCGGGGCTGTATCCTGCCCAGCGCACGCGGAGAACGAGGAGCAGTACAGCGAGGCCCTGGAGACCTTCGGCAACAACCACCTCTCGCAGAACAACCACGAGCTTTCCACCGGCTTCCTCAACCTGGCCGTCTTCACCCGCGAGGTCACCGCGCTCTTCAAGAACCTGGTAGGTGCCCAGCGTCATGGACACAACATCCCCGGTTGGATATTGCCTGGGGCGGGCGGGCGGTCGGTGCTCCGAGCACAACCAAGACCCCTGAGCTGCATTTTGCTGCTCCTTCCCGGCTCTGCCGGGGCCGTGACCGCCACGATCCGCTTTGGGCTGTGCTCTTCGCTTGTTTATTTATCCCTCTTTACCCCATCTCGCATCCATTGCACCTCTGCCAAGAAAGTGAATCCAAGCGGCCCCGGGGAGCGGGAGGGAGTGCCGGCTCCCTGCTTTCCTGCTGAGAGAAGCTGCTTTTTGTTTCGTTTTTCTTCCTCTTGTTTTCCGGGGAGGTGAGGGCTGCCGGAGGCCCAGGCGGGAGCTGGAAAGCTCCATCTTGGGAAGCAGGTTGCCAGAGGGAGCCGGGTGTGTGGTGCCCGGGGCAGCCGCTGGTGCCCTGTAAAGGGACATTGCCGACTCTGGAAAAAGACGAACTGCCCAAGTGCCCCGTTGTGGGTTACCTGCGTTTTGGGGGCACTTTCAGTGGCCTTCCCTGACGTTTACCCTACCAGGCCTCCCTGCCGCCTGCCCTCCCTCCTCCCAGTTATCCCTGCCCGGAGCCCCCGCGTGCTCTCCCGACGCTTTTCGGGGAAGCGGCCGGGCAAAGAAGTCCAACCGGTTCCTGGGGCGAGGGAAGCGCTGCGCGCCCATGCCCTGCACGTGGGAGAGGTGGGAACAGGCACCGGGGCTGCTGCTGACACCCCCCGGCCACGTCCCCCTGCTTCATCCTCCTCCTCGAGGCTGAAGGCAAGTGCAGAGCCTCGTCTCCGGAGCAGGGATGAGCTGCATCCCTGCAGGGCGCTGGTGATCCCCGCTCCCGGCAGCGGGGACGCATCTTGGGACGATGCCGGGAACCTCCCAGTGTCACAGAGTGGCCGCTGGGGTGTCCCTGCCAGGGAAGGGGGACGAGGATAGAGCAGCGATTTCCCCGGCAGGCGCCAGGGCGGTTAGTGGGAAGGGCCCCACGTCACCCGTGTTGCAGCAGCGAGCCCCGGCCTGCCCCGCCGCTGCCTGCGGCCGCCCATTGCAGCCTCCTTAACCCTTGGCGGGGCCGTCCCCATGCTGTGGGGACGCTGGTGCCATCGCCACGCTGCCCTCTCCGCCGCGGCAGGTGCAGAACCTCAACAACATCGTGTCCTTCCCTCTGGACAGCCTGCTGAAGGGGCAGCTCAAGGACGGGCGCCTGGTGAGTCCCCTCTGGAGGGACAGAGCGGCCGGGGGAGGTGGCATCGTCCCCCAGCTGCTGCAAGGGGTTGTCAAGGGCTGTGATGGCTGGAGCTGGGGAACGTCCCTGTCGGGTCGCCGGACTTGGGTGGCCGGACACTGCTGCAGTGCCGTGGGGTCCCTCACCGCTGCCCTGCTCCTCTGCAGGACTCCAAGAAGCAGATCGAGAAGGCCTGGAAGGATTATGAGACCAAAGTGTAAGTCACGGTTGCCTCTGGCCTAATCCCCCAGCGCACAAAGGGGTTTTGTCCTGGGGCTGTGGCTGGTGCCGCATTCCCAAGAGCTAGAGAGGAGTGGGAAAGCCCTTGTCCCCTTATCCCCACTCCCATCCTCCCTGCTGGAAGGACATGAACATGGAGGGAATTCTTCCTATTCCTCCCTGCGGGTGCATCCCGCTGCCCCATCCGCACATCCCAGCTCTGCTGTGGGACCCTTTCCCGCCTCCTGCCCAGCAGAGGGAAGATGGAGAAGGAGAAGGAGCGAGCGCGCCTGGCCGGGCTCCCCCAGGCCGAGCCCGCGGTGCCGGAGGCGGCCGAGGACGCGCAGAGGGAGCGGCGGCTCTTCCAGCTCCACATGTGCGAGGTAGGAGCCAGGCCTGCCGCAAAATCCTGGGAGGAGCCGGGGCGGGATGCGGGATGCAGCGTCCCCCGTGTCCCACGCAGGGCCGCGCGGCGCCCTCGGCCCCACGGGAGGCTGGGGCTGGGCGAGCGGCGCGGGGCTCGGCGCGGGGCCGCGCCGCTGGGGCCCGGCCAGATGAGTCATTCCTTTGAATAGCAGCACTGTTAAATAAATAACAGCACATGGAGAGGCTGCTCCGAGCGCCCCGGCCGGGGAGGGGCCAGGCAGCCCTGCAGAGAGGGGCTGCGCGGGGGTCTTGCACCCCTGATGCTGCTTTCGGGGGGACCCGGGCTGCATGTGGGCCAGGGGCTGGTTTTGCATGCATTGCACGCATGCATACATATACATGCATCTGCATGCAGGATTTGCTGCTCCTGGGGTGGGGATGTGCTCCATTTTCTTCCCGAGATTGATATTGAGGGGGTTTGGAAGGGCCAGATCCTGATCCGTTGCAGTGCTGGGAGTATCCCCCTGCTCCAGGTGGGAGGTCGGAGAGCTGGGACTCTCCCGGCACCTCCCTTGGCAGCAGGGAGCTTCCGCGGGAGCCAGGCATCTGTGGTCCTTTCCGGCTGGGACTTTGCCCAGGGCTGGTCCAATGCTCAGGGCTCCGGGTTGGGAGTCCCTCCGACTCCGCAGTTCCTGATGGGCTGGAGTGGTTTAACAGGCCCTTTGTCCCTGGAAGCTCCTGGTTGTGCCTGGGTAGAGGAAACTGAACCCTGAGCAGCAACGTGGCCCAACCACAAACCCCTCCCAAGGAATCACTTGGAGCCCGGACAGGGACCCAGGCGTCCTGCCCCATCCCTGGCCGCACAGCAGTGGGAACCCCCCTGTTCTGAGCGTTGCTCCTGCATCCTCTCCCGCTCCTGCTTCCCAGCCCGGCATGGTGCATTCCCCTGGGCCAAGCTGCCCTTTTTCACAGCTCTCGGCACATTAATCCAGCTTCTCGACACGTTTATCCACCCTGCAAATTGCTACACCCGGGTTTTGATCCACAGCATCCCATGGGCATCTCTGGGGCCAGTGCAGAGTTCGGGCCGGGATTGCCCTGAAGTGTTTTCCCCTCTGCACTCCGCCGGTCCTCCCAGGGTTTCCTCGCCATGGAAAAGGCCCGGAGCGCTCCGCAGCTGGAGGAGCGGCTCGAGCGCCTCCCCCTCCGCTCGCCTCCTGCTCGCAATCCCCAGGAGAGCGCGCGCCGGCGGCCGGGAGGAAACTTTACCTCCTGGGCAACTTGACAGCTGCGCAAGCCTGGAGATGAGCCTGCGGAGGGAAATTTCTCTTTGCTTTGCTTTTTTTCTGCTCATGTGACCCAAATTTTGAGATTTTTTTTTTCCTGCCTGCGGCCGATTGATTGGTTTGGTTTATGAGGCTGAAGCGCCACGGGCGCTTGTCCCCCAGGATGTCACCGTGAAGGACCGTGGCCTCCGGGGCTGCTGCATTGCAGGCGCTCTCTGCTCAAGATGTGATTTTGGGAGCAAAGGGGTCGCGTCTTGAAAATATTTGGCCTATTTTATGTTTTCTTCAGCTGCGCTGGGTTGGGGTTATTTATTAACTCCAGAAGTAATAAGCAGCGAGTGAGGCATGCTCCGTTGGTAACCCGAGGGGCCTGTCTTGGCCCCTGAACTTCCCAAGGCTTGGAAGACTTCCAAATCCAGGTTTTTTTCCGAGGGTGGTCCCCAGCGAGTTGCCTTCAAATCCTACATCTTGACTCGGCATCTTGAAAGTGAGCCAAAGTTTTAACCCTCCTCCCTTTCAATGTGTTGTCCACTGGTAGTGAGAAATCCCAGTTTCTGAACTGCTTCGCTATGGTCTTCACCACTGTCTCACCCATCGTGCTCTTGCTCCTGGGAGTTTTCAGGTAGTCCTCGCTTTTGCTGCCTAACCTGGTGCCTTCTCCCTCCCCAGTACCTGCTGAAAGCCAGCGAGAGCCAGATGAAGCAAGGGCCAGATTTCCTGCAGAGCCTCATCAAGTTCTTCCACGCTCAGCACAAGTAGGTGCTGCTCACCAGTGAGCCTGGGACGAGGGTCACCTCTGTTGCACCAGTGGGGAAACCAGGGCAGGGAGGATGCAGTTGTGTTGGCCAAGAGCACGTCCTTGCTTGGGGTCCAGTCCTCACAATCCGGCCTCGGGCCAGCATGGATCCTCATGAGATGAGAGAGGAACTTCTACTGAATGCAAGGCCAGTCCTGTGTCCCCAGATGTTTGGGTTGTCCCAACCTTTGGGCTGGATCATCCTTCAGCAGTGTCTATCCCTAGGCCCTACTAGCAGGGGAGCCGCAGAGCAAAAGCAGCTTCCTGGGAGGTTGCTCATTTCTCCTGTCACGTTTCTGTAAATAACCTCTTTTTCTCCATCCTCCCCATTTGCATCTCTCCTTACTTGAATGAAATAAATGCCCAGTTTCTTCCAAGATGGCTGAAGGCTGCCAGAACCTCTACCCTTCATTGAGAAGCTCGCTGTGTCCCTCCACGCAGTAAGTGCTCCATCCTTCTGTCCAGCTCTGCTCAGACACCTGCTAAGATGTCACGTTTCCCTCTTGTTGCATGTCCCCCGGTCCCCTGCGCACCCCGAGGCGCTGAGAACACATGCGTTCAGCACAGCAGTGACAGCAGCTGCTTCTCTTCCAGCTCCACCAAGCCCAGGAGGAGGAGGTGAAACAGCTCACGCAGACGCGCGATTCCCTCCGGAGCATCCTGCAGCTGGAGAGCAAAGAGGTGAGACCGGGACAACGGGCAGCAGGGACAGGAAGCCGGGGATCAAGGGGGACATCCGCAAGAGGTGCAGAGCAGGAGGATTGGGAACACTGGGAGAAGGGCAAGGACTGCAGGAGCTCTCCTGTCCTGATGGGCACGTTGCCGGTGTCCAGGCAACGGTGCCGGTGTCTCCAGCTCTAGGTCACTCTGGCATGGACACCACAACTGCTTCTCATTTCTTTTAATACCTTTTTTTCCCTGGTGAGCTCAGAAAACCTGAGCAGGAAGAATTCTGGCAATGGTTACAGCATCCACCAGCACCAAGGAACAAGCAGTACGGGACGGAGAAGTCGGGGTTTCTGTACAAGAAGAGCGATGGGTGAGGGCGAGTACAACAACCAGAGAGCAATCGGCGGTGGTTTGGGGTGATGGAGAGATGGGGGTGATCAGGCTGGGTAATGATTCCTCTTCCTTCTCCGGCTCAGGATTCGAAAGTGTGGCAGAAGAGGAAGTGCGGCGTGAAGTACGGCTGTCTCACCATCTCCCACAGCACGTAAGCAACGGGGATGGCAGCTCCAAGAGCAACCTGCTGTGGGCATGCTGTGTGCAGACCCTGCCTTGGGAATGTGACCCGGAAGCCTCACTCCTTCATATCTTCCAGAGGATCCTCCTTTAGCTGGAAAGTCCCAACTACACCCTGTGGGTCTTGGCAGGAAAACAAGCGCCACCAGACCACGACTTCCAAGTAATGCAAGACCAGATGGGTAGACGTTTTCTGTAGGACCCACCTGGTCCTTGAATGCAGCCTTCGAGTGTTGTTGTTTTGAGGTCAGGTTTAGTTTAGCCACGCTGGCTTGAAATCTCACCTGGAGAAGCAGGGCTCAGCAGTGCCTGAGCCAGGCCTGGAAATACCCAGTGGGGAGCTCCTGCTCACGTCTCGTGTCCCCTGCGTTTTGCAGTGCCAACGCCAAGGAGATGTTTTGGCACGGGCAGCGAGATGGCGTTGAGGTTCCAGAGTGGGTCAAAGGGGCCGAGGCCTTCTGAGCAGCTGCTGCCTCTGGGGGCGGAGGCCGTGAACTGCAGAGAGGAAGGAGGACGGAGATGGGTCCCATGGGCCCTCCTGCAAAGGAGCGCGCGCAGGGTCCAAACCTCCGGCAAAGGGAACGTGGAGGGGTCCAAGACCTCCTTCAAAGGGAGCTTGCAGGGGCCAAGACCATCTGACTGGCACTGTCATCCACCGGGATCAAGAGGCTGAGGGACCATCTGGGGTTGGTTGCCCTCCTGCTGACGCGGTGGCTGCTGTAGGAGACACATGGTTGGCCATGCCCATCCACCAGTGCATTTGAACAGCAGCGACTCATTCCGCCTTCCAGCTCCCTGCTCACCCCAGCCCTTTCATGTGGCTCTGTCCTTGCTCCACACAGATAAACCGGCCCCCGGTCAAACTGAACCTCCTGACCTGCCAAGTGCGGCTCACGCCGAGGAGAAGAAGTGCTTTGACCTGGTGACCCGTGAGTGATGGGGAGGGAGGTTCCGGCGCTGTGCATGCTATTTGCTCCGTCATCCCTCTGCCCAGGCTGGTGGGTGGCTCGTGCCAGGATTTGCCCTGGGGTTCCGATCCGGAGGCGCGAGGGGCGGGAGTGTTGACATTGTGCAGCCTGGCCGCCTCAGATCAGCTCCCTTTGCTAAGGGAGTTTCTCCAAACCAGTCCAGCGGGTTCTCCCGGCTCCCTGTGGAGCTCTGCCAAGTACCTGGGCACACTTTGCCCTTCTATCCGACTGGGCGTCTCCTGGGCTGCCCGTGTGGAGGAAGGACAAGTTCCTCCAAGGAATAGAGGTGGATCTATCACGGTCAAGACATCTGTGACCCAAAGGAGAGTGTGGGGCAAGGATGTGGTGGTGAAAGCGTGACATGTAGTGATTTTATTTTTTAAAAAATGCAGCCCTTTGGAGTCGTTTCAGACCTCTCTTTGGCTCTCCTGAATCTCCCCTCACCTTTTTCTCCCCTCTTCC